>NC_139601.1:14286406-14448906 GCF_946808225.1 Silurus aristotelis | reverse complement strand
ACCAGCCCAAGCCACGGTTCCTACATGCCTGAAGACTACAACCACCATACCAGTGCCTAAGCATTCAGCTGTAGAATGCCTGAATAATTTTTGCCCAGTTGCACCCCTATTGTTATGAACTGGTTTGAGAAACTGTTACTGAATCAACATACTGCAGGCCTACCACCTACACTGGACCCAGTCCAGTTACCTAAACAGGTCTACAGAGGATGCAGTTTTCATGGCTCTTCATTCAGCCCTCACTCACCTGGATAAAAATCAACACCTACATCAGAATGCTGTTCATTGACTCTAGTTCTGCGTTCAATACAGTCCTCCCCACTGTACTGATCACTACAGCTCAGTGACCTGGTTATCTGCACCTCCACTTGCAGATGGATTCTGGACTTTCTCACAAACAGACCTTAGTCTTTTAGGTTGAGCAATAAGGTATCTTCGAACCTTATTCTGAACATGGGCATCCCACTGTGACATGGGGCTGTGTTCTGAGCACACTACTTTTCTCCCTGTTCACCCATGACTGTGCTCCTCTGCATAACTCCAACATCGTTGTCATTGATGAAGATGTTGGAGTTATGCAGAGGTCTATACTGCTGGTCTTTTTACCATAGAGAATATTATAAATGGGTCTGTTTCTTTAACCAATCAGATTTCATATTCGCCTCACAGGGCCAGCTAGCTAGCCCAGAATAGCGTCAGCATTTTTCCATCCTCTGATTGGTTGGTCAGAGGGAAACTGTTACAGGCAAGTTCGACTGGCAAAACACGTGTGTGCTGCACAAATTAATACATTTGAGTTAGACTTTTTTATGCCAACGGAGGAAGAGAAATTGATTTTGGACATACTTAAAAATACAGGAGGTCGGCCAACCCCGAAGCTAGCTAGCTTGTCTCATCCTGGGAAAGGGTTTGTTCTCCACTTCCAGACAAGTGAATATGAATGGTACCATTGGCTTACACCCTCTGAGGAGCAGTGCAAACTATGAGTCTGCATCTCTGGTGAGTAGGTTGTACTTTATTTAGATTTCTAATGTTTTTGTCATGTTATTAGACAAATATTGATTCTGAACTGCTCCAGATGATGTAGGTGGCACAGTTGCGGTTGTAGTGTAGTTCTTCTTCTTCTTTCGGCTTCTCCCATTAGGGGTCGCCACAGCGGATCATCTGCCCATACCCCTCTGTCCTTTAAATCTGCCTCTTTTAACCCAACTACCTGCATGTCTTCCCTCACCACATCCATAAACCGCCTCCTTGGCCTTCCTCTTTTCCTCCTTCCTGGTGGCTTCCTGGAAACGTCCTACATGCGCTGTCCCTCTAATAAACTTATTTCTAATCCTCCCAACGAAAACCTCAACATCTTCAGCTCTGCTACCTCCAGCTCCACCTCCTGTCTTTTACTCAATGCCACTGTCTCTAAACCATACAACATCTCAGGTCTCACCACAGTCCTATAAACTTTTCCTTTCACTCTCACAGATACTCTTCTATTACAAATCATTCCTGCTATCACTCTTCTCCACCCACTCCACCCTGCCTGCACTCTTTTCTTCACTTCTCTAACACACTCTCCATAGTTTTGCACTGTTGACTCCAGGTACCTGAACTTCTCCACCTTCTCCACCTCCTCCACCTCTTCTCCCTGCAACTGCACCACTCCACTGCAAAGCTTCTCATTCACACACACATGTACTCTGTCTTACTCCTACTGACTTTCATTCCCCTTCTCTCCAGTGTGTACCTCCACCTCTCCAGGCTCTTCTCCACCTGTTTCCTACTCTCACCCCAAATCACAATATGATCCGCAAACATCATAGTCCACAGAGACTCCTGTCTGACTTCGTCTGTCAACCTGTCCATCACCACTGCAAACAGGAAAGGGCTCATAGCCGATTCTTGATGTAGTCCAACCTCCACCTTGAACCAGTCTGTCGTTCCTACTGCATACTTCACTGCTGTCACACTGTCCTCATACATTTCCTGCACCACCCTCACATACTTCTTTGACACACCTGACTTCCTAAAACAATACCACAACTCCTCTCTCAGCACCCTGTTGCTTTCTTTAAACCCACAAACACACAATGCAAAATAAATAAATATATATATAGTCCATTGTCCATTTGAAATCCACTACTGAAAATTATATACCATGATGTGAAATATATTAGCTAAGTGCAACCTCAAAATAAATAATTCAGTGCCACCACATATATTACATATTACAATAGTACAAAGCAAGTAGCCCAATACTCAACTACAACCAACAACTTCTAACAAATATAGACAAAAAAAAATAAACCTTTTTAAGTTAATTCACAATTAGGAACCCAAGATGTATTCTCGAGATTTATTTTTCTAGCCAAAACATGCCACAGTATTCTGTTTGCCATACTATTTATTTTGTTGCACACACACACACACACACACACACACACACACACACACACACACACACCACACACACACACACAACTTCTAGTTCAAAGCTTGTTTTGATGACAGAGATTAAAAACAGATTTAAAAAAATAAATATTGTTCACAAAGGTACTTCTGAATATTAAACTAATTTCAAATATGCAGTTTCTTTGGGTGTTATATGGAGTTAAGCAAATTTCTGATGTAACTACAATTTCCCATGTAACCAAAACAGGTTCCTAAACAGTATCAAGTAAGGTTTGTTGAAATACAGAAAGGAAAAAAAAAAAACCATGACAAAAAAATTAAAGCAGTAATGAAGATTCTTGCCAGTCATGCCCTGTGGCTTGGCAACAATTCGAAAGTGAAATAAAAATGCCTTGAAGAAAGAGCCATACCTCGAAAATTTGCATGTATCCAATCAATGAAATACCACACAATCTCAAATAATAAATGACTCTTAGTGTATTAAAAATCCTGAAAAAATAAGCACGTCACATTCTTTAACTCTTTTGTAACCAAGTTTGCTCGCATCCGGTATTTTCGTCCATTTTCTCCCAAATTACAATGTTCAAAATCCATGTTAACATGTAGAGAGAAGACTAAGTATTAGTTCTCTTCTTGTCAAGTCATCAGAGAGGATTTAGCAGTGACAGGCTCATGTCTCTCGGCTCGCAAGGTGTTTTATTTCCCCAGAGAGGAACTAGAGTGCAGGAGAGGGAAATAATTCAATGATAGCCCTGTGTAAACATGTGCTCAAAGAGGCAGCTTCTCATAAGCATTAGCTTACTTTGAAAGCCGAGAATTTTCCGAGGCTGATGTTGTCGCAGGCTGTGCATTTTAATGCTTTGCTCTCTCTTTTTGGTTTACCTCGCCATATTTTTTGAGCACTTGTCCTCTGCTGCTTAGAGTCAAACGAGCAAGAAAAGCTGGGTTGTACATGGTGAGGATTACTAGCCAACATGTCTGAGTGTTTTTCATCCTTCAAGATAACACAGCACTTCACACTGAATTAGATGGACTAGTCTACCAGGGGGAAAAGGACAAAAAAAAACCATTATAGCCCTCAGACTATAGTAGGGGTGTAACGGTACACGTATTCTTACCGAATGCAATCCTTTTTTACATGCGGAACATCTGAGTTCTCAGGAATGTATGGTGGACTAAGTGGTGGACCACAAGTTTGTTTAGTCTCCGCCTCACACTTTGAGCACATTTATTAATATTATAAACTTAAAAACATACACAACAATGTCAATGGTATGCGAGTTAGCACAGTGTCACTGGGGCTACTCACTGCGTATCGGAAATAAGATTTGTTTTGCGCATGCATGAAAACGCTTAAGCACTAGCGGCTAATGTAAGACTATGGATTCTTTAGCGTTTTATGTCGAGCTTCAGGAATTTCTCTTAAAAGGCGAAAATCCTGACAATTCCTCATATCGAGAGAGTGAATGAAGGAAGGATGGAAGAAATGAAGACATTTGTTAAAGTTTGTTAAAAAAAAAGTAGAACAGTTAAGTAGAAAATATCTTTAGAAAATTCAATATTAACTATAAAACACACACTTATATACACATCTCTAATACCCAAATGGGGAATAACAACTGTAAACTATTTTACTCATTTGTTTGATTTATTCCATTTAATTAATCACTTTAATTTGTGCCAATTTGATTAATTACTCAATGTAATCTAGTTATTAAAAAAAGGGTACTGCATTAATTTGACTTATTCTTATTTTTTATTATTAAATATTATAAAATTGTATTTTATCTATTAAATAACCAAGCAGGCATTTTATTTGAAATAGTTTTTGAAATGTAAACTGTTCAAATGTTGCTTTTCACTTGTTTTAATACTAATAAATTGTGTTAATTAAAAGCGATTTTATGTCATGCATTTCTTCCTGTACCGAAAATGAACCAAACTTTGACTTAAAAACCGAGGTATGTAACGAGCCGTGGATTTTGTGTACCATTACACCCCTTTAACCTAGTGTAATAAAACTTCAGGACTTATAACAAGATGAGTCGAGATGCAGCCAGGACTCTCACCTAAGCCTGTAAGAACAAAAGTATCGCAGCTAAAATTGGGACTTAATATAAATGATCTGGCTAAAGTGGTAACAAGATTGTTACTAGCGCCAAAATAAAATCTGCTGTTAATGTTTCAACCTTGAGAAATCCTGATCTGGTGGTTTTAAATTGAACTACAGACAGCTTATTACACACAGCAATTACACACAACAATGGTGCAATTTTTAAGGACTGTGAGTAAGTCTAGCTTGACTTGGTATACTGTAGGCTTTATCTATAGCTTTTGGCTAAAAGCTCCTCATTAGCCAGACATGAAGCCCGAATTAGTCAAGAATCTTTGAAAAAGGAAACATGAAATGCCAAAGCAAGCAGATAATCATCTCATTCTTACAAAATAAGTAAAGATGTGTTGAAAGTAAATGCAATATAAAGTATTCTAGTAATCCCTCATAGCTTCACACATTCACTGTAAACAGACCAGAACAATATGTTATTAACAAAAATACATAGTCCCTTTCTTTGTTCCTTCCAGGTCTTTATTAAATGCGGTGATCTAGTGCTTCTCATGTTCAAAAGGCTTCACGCCTACAAATGTGCCATTTGAAAGGCCAAGTGGCTTTAAATTACCTGATGGCTGTCTTTTCAGGCTGAAAGGGCAAATCTTCACATTTTTAAGAGATGTTTCAATTAAGCCTATATTGGAGAACATTGAGCATGTGTTCAGAGAAATGGCTGCTCCACATCCTTTGGGATTCTCACAGTAAGCTTTGGACGAAAAGAAAAAAGCAGTTTCCAATCAAAATCGAAGAGGCAGAAGATTAGAAAAAAAAGGGGAAAGACGGATGATATTTGAGACAATCCCGAATGCTCTCAGGTCTCCAATATCTCTTTTCACCCCGCTGTCATTTAGAAGACTATCTGTACAGGATCTCATGGATATAGTGTGAATTTAAGTGCACTGGAACTACCAGGTAAAGAGTAAGATGCAATTTTGACACATGTTCCATGCAAGGCTTTCTCAACAAGGAGGTACCTCTGGCACAAACTGATTTGATTGACAACTTGGTGAATTCTCTAAGGCAGGATTTACTCCGTCCTGGTTTATAATTAAATCGGGTATAATCTGTTGACAAATAATAAACTGTAATCTTACACAATAATTATAGTATAAGTTCAGCAGTGTAAGAAATTATATATTGCCGTGTATTTATTTTTTTTTTCAACATTAACATTTTGCAAGCAGCGTGCATTAGTATTCAACCCAAAAGCTGAAATCCCAGTAAAGGAACAAGCACTCAATCACATGGCTGGAAAACTACACAGATGATGTGCCACCGGATAATTAATTCATTGTGACCTTTTGAAAATGTTTTGAAATGTGCCTACATTGGAAATAGCCATTGGGCTGGGAACAGAATTGAAAATGGGGATTTGGTAGGAGGAAAAAAAAACCTGTTAAATTATTTTTTTTTTTTACAACCAGTCAATCTGATGCTATAATACATATGTATTTATGATTTTAGCTTTAAATTAATATAAGGCCCAGATCTACAGTAAGTTCACACCATATATACTGTGTATATATATATATATATATATATATATATATATATATATATATATATATATATATATATATACACACATACACTATATGTGTATTTTACATACCGTACAGACACCTGGTCAAGTACGGTATGTGCTTTTGTTTCGAGTATCGCATACCACATTTAGTCCTAATTTGCTCTTATAATTTCCTCCACTCTTCTGGGAAGATGACCCATTAGACTTTGGTGTGTGTTTGTGGACATTCATGTTCAACAGCCACAAGGGTGTTATGAAAAGCAGGTACTGATGTAGGTGAGAATACCTGGGGTGCAGTCAGCGTTCCAAATCATTCCAAAGGTGTTCAGTAGGGATGAGATCAGAGCTCTATAGCAGGCCACTCAAGATCTTCCTCTCCAAACCATGCAAACCTTATCTTCATGGAGCTCGATTTGTGCACAGGGGCATTGCCATGCTGGAACAGGTTTGGGTTTCTAAGTGAACGCAAAGTTCCATCCAAAGGCATCCTGTACAATTGTGTGCCTTCATTGTTGTGGTAACAGATGTATGTATATATATATATATATATATATACTTGGAATGTCCTATATTAACCTATTGATAAAAACACATGCATTTTCTACATTCAACTTTCTATTTAGTCAGCATTATGGTCCCTATAGTTTCAATGTGTAAGGGTGCATTAATGAATAATAATCATGCTACTACATGAATTACAGATTCAGCTACTAATGGCGTTAGTCAAGTACTAATGTAGGATGAGAAGGCCTGGATATTCCAAATCATCCCAATGGTGATCAATAAGTTTAAGGTCAGAGGTCTATAGCCAGACACTAAAGATCTTCCACTCCAATCCATGTAAACCACATCTTGGAGTTTGCTTTGTGCACAGGGGAATTGTCATGCTGAGAACAGGTTTAGGTCTCCTAATTCAAGTAAAAGTAATAGGTAATCATTTTCAATTTCCTGTTTGGATCTTACAGACGTTTTACACTTTCTATTTCATGACACTAAGACTACCTCAAAGTTTTTGTCTTAATAGATAGAAGCATCAGCAAAGCACTATGGGCTTGTGCCCAACAAACATATCTACCACTACAGTCCACCTGCTGAAGATTAGGCCATTCAGGTTAATGCCAGAGTCTGTGCTGTTGCTGGCTCATGACCTTTTAAGACCCTTTAAGAAAATCCCTCCCAGCTTTCGAGAACCAACCTCTTCTCTCTCTCTCTCTCTCTCTCTCTCTCTCTCTCTCTCTCTCTCTTTTTCATTCTTTCTACCTGGGAGCTTCATCAGAGACCTCCATACACCCTTGAGCTGTGCAGTGCGTTTGTCTGATCTACAAAAGAGGGTTGTTGCTTTCACTTTTATTATCCATGACCTTCAGTATGCTGTAGCTTTGGGCTGTACTCAGCTAGCAATCATGGGACTTCACATGGCATTTCCCACGGTCCCCATCTGTCCATCAGTACCCCCTGGGTTTTTCTTTTCTCTTGTTTTGAGGAAAGATGACAACTCGGCTGAATGAATAGAGGCTTCAAAGCTGAGTTTCACAATTTGAGAGTCTTATAACTGCTGTCTACAAGAACCAGGGAATACAGGAGAATGTAGGCATGCAAATTTAAGAGAAATTTTGTTTGGACAAAGGAGAAATGGCAACATTATTTTTAGAATATAAAGTAACACAAATAGATCACACATTGCGTGTATGCATCAAGTGGTGCAGTATTATTTTCCTCCAAATTATGTTTATCCAGGTGTTTTTTTTATCTTCTTCTGCACTGCTACATTTTGAGGTGTCTGTTGGGGAAATGTGTCTTCAATTCACTTTTTTTTTATTTTCCGAGTTTGATTTAGTTTGTTTCCTGGTAAACAGAGATATTTGACAAACCTGGATTGTTTATGTGGATCACCTTCTGCCATCAAACTGCAACATAAATCTGTAAATGTTAGCAAAACAATTATTTATCTTGGTAAATTGTAATTATGATTTGTATGCACCTTTTGTAAGATTTTTTAAATGTTGAAAATGATAATTTACAGATTTTATGACCATTTAGACTTATTTAGAAGTTAAAAACTTGCAAAATATTATCAGCTGTTGGAAAGCAAAGAAAATGATGCAATTTGTGTTTTCTTTAAACCTGATAGCAGTTAATTGATTTTATTTAAGAGGGAATTTCAAGTTCAAATCCCAGAACTGTTACTGAAATGCTGTTAGACATTTAAACAAGACCCCAGAACCCTTCAAATCTTAGTCTGTGACATGTATTTAGCTTTTTCTTCGGTTAAATATACTAGAAAATTAATTGAATTTTAAAGTAATTGACAGCATTCTACAAAGAATATATACTATATGGACAAAAGTATTGGGACACCTGCCATTTCCTGCCATATGTGGTTCTTCCCCAAACTGTTACCACAAAGCCGTAGGCACACAATTGTCTTTGGATGACGTATAAATAAATTTTGCGTTCACTTGAACTTGGAAAATCAAACCTGTTCCAGCATGGCAGTTCCCCTGTGCACAAAGATTCCATGAAGATATGGTTTACATGCTTTGGAGAGGAAGATCTTGAGTGGCCTGCTATAGAGCTCTGATCTCATCCCTACTGAACACCTTTGGGTTGAATTGGATCAGTGACTGCACCCCAGGCCTCCTCACCCTACAACAGTACTTGACTTTACTAACACCTGTGTGTCTGATGAACCACAGGCAAAGTCTAATGGGTCATCTTCCCAGAAGAGTGGAGGGAATTATAAGACCAAACAGCAACTCCAAAACATGAAAACAGCAGGAATTACATTACCTATATATATACTGTATATATACAGTATATATATAGTATATATGTAATGTAATTCCTGCTGTTTTCATGTTTTGGAGTTGCTGTTTGCTTGTTATGTCTGCAGACCCATTTCACTTTAGGCTGTTGTGGAATTTGCATAAAAACTAGACAAAAAAAAAACAAATTCCCAACTTAATGTAAACTGCACATAAAATTCTTTGCATTCTTGCCTTGGACTTCCCTTCTTATTAAAGTTACAAAAAAATGTATAGTACAGTAAATGAAAAGAAAAAGGTTCTTCGGATTGTCATGAATCTATGCACAGGATCTTATAACACTGACAGTTATTTGAGAATGTAGAAAGTGTAAAAAGTTGTAATAAATATTTATCAACTCTGTTGCTGTGAATAATTCCCAGATTAGCTTTAGTGAAATCAGTCACCATTAGAAGACCAAACGCTAATAGCTTAAGGAGGAAGGAAAATAGTCAAAGAATTAATAACTTTATTATATAGCCTTTCAATTGCACAATTCTAATATACTTTAAATTACTCTAAATTGCAATTAAGGTCCTAAAAAAGCAAACCATATAATATGAAGCTACACTGTCTAAATGTTTAGCATCTATTTATCAATGACTTCTAATTGACTTTAACATTGGCTTATAAAAAACAATAATTAGTAACACCAAGAAATTTTATTTTTTTAAGAGTAAGTTGGACATAAATGTATCGCTGTCTTCATACACTCAATGCAAGTTGGTCTTACACCCAAAAGAGGCGGTCATTACTATAACCAACAGCGTTTGACTGGATTATATGTTTAATTGTGTATGTTTATATTTTATATGAATGCTGGTTATGCATTTTGCATAAAAAAGATACATTTATGTAAATTTTAGTGATCCACAAACAAAATGTCGTATTTAAATGATTTTAAGAAATATTAGCATGATTTTAATGACATCCATGCAGACATGTGACACATTACCAAATGTAGAATACACAAAATTTAAGTATTATGAAATTAAGTAATTAGGTCACCATGAACCTAATATTACCTGGATTTATTTACATTCAATGGTTTTGATCTCATCACCATTATCACAATTGTTTGTTTGCAGTGGTAGGCAAAGTGTCATTCTTGTATTTAAATGGTCAACTATCTTGTGTAAATATTAAACCAGTAAAAGTACTCCTTTTACATTTTTACTTAATTTAAAAGTACAAAAGTGCTCGCCTTTAAAAGTACTTAAATATAAAAAAAAAAAAGTCTGATCTTTAAAAACTATTTTAATATAGTGTGTGCTTCATTTAACATTCAAACAGACCATTTTCAAGAGAGTTTTCTATTGTTACAGACATACAGTATGAGAACCCTCACATTTTAAAAGCCTTGCCAGAACAGTGGGGTTACACTTGTGGTTGTATGACAGGTTATCATTTAACTGATGTTTTCAACAAAAAATTTGTGGAGTAAAAATAAGATATTACACAATAGAATGTAGTGAAATAAAAGTAAAGGTTTCCAAAAATTAAAGTACTCTGATAGATACTTGAAAGATACATGTAAAAAAAAATACTTCTTCACTAACCAACACTACCTGTTTGTAAATGTAAATCTGAGCATGTTGATGCACGTAACAAGCTAATTGAGCTATTTTCCTAAAAATAGCAGTTTTTTATCTACAAAATCAGCCATGGTTAAATGATCCAAATTCTTTTATTCAAGTGAAATCAATCATCTAAATAACTATTCTAGCAAAGTGCAGTATTACATTCTTTAATTTGGTTAAAGTGGAAAAGTTACAAGATGTCAGTCTCAGGTCTCAAAAAAGATTTTAGTTTCTAATGGAATTAAAGGCCGTTTTCACCAAAGATTCAAGGGACACATTGAATATTATAAGTTTCAGATTCTTCTTTTTAAATGTATAAATATTAGGTGGAAAACAATCAACAGCACAGTAACATAGTAAATGTAAATTTAATCACGAAGCTGTATAAAGACCTGTGTATGTTTTTATTTAATAGTATAATCAACTTTATTTATTTTTTTATTTTTAATATGTTGTAGATTATTTGCACTGCTTATTTACCCAATCAAAGCAGCCTATTAATCCATGCACCACGTTTACGATTACAACATCAGCGAAAGCCTTTTTTTTTTTTTTCTTTTCTTTTTGGAACATTAAACAACTTGACATTTATACAAGGTCAACTTTAAAAAGATTACAGAAATGTCAATAAGATATACTGTTATTAAAAGGCAATTAAAGGCATGACAATGTGGGAAGTGCTCTTGCCTACGAGACTGCATCTGGACACAGATCAATACGGACTTAACATGTTTATAGAATGAGGTCTTGCACAGGTCAGACATTATTACCATTATTGCATTTTGCAACCAGGCAGAGGTTGTGTTGCAATTGTCCTGCAATGTCCTCCATTACAGTTTCCTTTTCTACTTTTCAAAACCCCAGATGTGGCACATCTAAGCACTCGCAACCATAAATCCTCTCGTATCTCCCGCTGCAAGGATAGTGCTCATAATTGTCTCCACAGGAGAGTGCTAAGCACATCTTTGCATCATCTTCTAGCAAGGGACTTTGGGAGAAAGAGAGGATTACTTCCCTGTCTACTTTGGGAACTGCAGCAGAGCCAGGAAATGAGTCAAGAGGAGAGGGTTGTAGCCATGGAAAGGGAAAGCAAAAGACAGAGAGAATGAGTCATGCCTCAGTGGCTTTTAAAGCTCTCACCCAAATCCTACCGACAGCGCACCGTTTCATTGCCTCGGGTGCTGGAGTTCCATAAATCCACTCGTATCTCTGGAGAGGGGCCAGGAATGCTACGCTCTCACTTTGGCTAAGATTCCTTCATCGACCTTTCTGTGTATTGATTATGACGTCCAATGTAAGTGCACAACTGAGTGGGGGCAGCTATACAATAAGGCGGGGGGAACAAAGGTGCTCAAAGGCCACGAAAACAACCTGGAGCTCCCATGCTGACTGAGAATGAGCATGCGTTTTAGTATGCCAGTGTTTACGAGTGGAGATACGAGCACCAGTTTAGTCAATATGGAGGGATAAGACGAAGGTGTCTGGGGAGGACCTGGCATGAAAGAAAGTGAGAATAGATAAAGGCAGAATAAAGAGAGAGGGCTAATATGTGGCAGAGCAAAGCTGAAATGCTATTATGATGACATATCAAAGCAGTCTCCCGTTCCTTTGGGGCAGCAAAAGCAACAACTCTATCTTCGTTTGGCTTCAAATGTGTTACCGATGTGAAGACACAGAACTGTTAGCAGAGCCAGGAGAGAGCAGGCCAAGTGAATTGGGATTGAGGGTAAAGTGAAGGACATAAGTGGAAAAAGATGATATTAGCATACCAGTATCAGGTGGATACAAGAGCAAAGTTAAGATTTTTGTTAGCATATAACGTCCGTTCGCAATAAATGGAATGTATATTAATCAGAATTGGATATTTTAAAAGTTTATATTTTCCATTGTAAAACTGGCACCCCCCATTTTTCACTATTTAATGAGAGATTTTGAGATGCTAAGAAATGCTAATATTCATAAATGGCACATAGAGAATTAAAATGAAATGCTCATTTGTGATTAGAAGGTGTTTAGCAAGCTGTATAGTACTGTTTTCATTCTAATACATTAATTCAATTATAACTATGTACACAGGGAAATAAGCAAAATGCAAATACGCAAATGCTTATTTAGCTTTTTTTGGAAAAAAAATCTTCAGCACTTTGTAGTGGTTAAAGGTAAAGCTGTACATTTTGCCACACAGGAAACACGCAGGAAAGATGCAGCTCTAGTTTCTTCCTCAATTCGGCCTCTTTGTTAATAGAAACTAAACTGTTTTTATTGTTTCCATTTTTACCTCAGATTGGCTCACTCTTAAGCAAAGCCAGCAATGTGCACCATTTTGAACTCATACTGCCTCACAGAGCAGCATAACACACATGGATAGTAGGGCTTTCCACCATGTTTCCCACACAGGAGCTCACCTTTACCTATGATTAGCTAGATTTCATTGTGATTGTGACCATAACAATGAACAAGGGTAGTGTTTAGTGATGCAGATTTAAGTTGTTACACAATTCAGATTGTGATCTCTTGGCCACATGATTTAACTTGCTGTTGTTTTAAGATAAGATAAGAAAAAGAAATATGTAAAAAAAAAAAAAAAAAAAAAAAGTAGAAACATAATAGTATATAGTATATAGTATATACAAACCCAATATATAAATATAAAAGAAGAAGAAAGAGACCATGAGTAAGTAGTTACGCTATCAAACATATTGCACATAAGTAATATTGCACGGTTGAACATTATTGTTATTTGAAAGAACTTTTCATGATTATAGCAAGGACCTGCTCATGACTATAGATTTTTTGGGGGCAGAATATCATTAACAATGACATAGCCTGGAAAAAAACTTATTGATTTCCAAACATGCACAATTTCCTTATTTTTATTTTAATACAATCAGAACAGATGAGGATTTCTGGTCGCTGTACATTGCACTTTATAGACACAATCAGACAGTGTCGTTTGAACAAATACAATTCTTCAAAAAAGAGAAAGAAACTATAAATTAAGCATTTGGAAACCTTTATTATAATAATGTACGTTCAAATAATTTTTTTTTATTAAGTTTCTAAGTATTTGTCCTGCACCCAATGGTAATGGCAACAGGAAACACACCTGCTGGATTGGACAATTTGATGTTTTTTTCCACCAGTCATAACCAAATCTGCATGGAGTGATAATGAGCTAGAATATTTACTACCCAAAGGTGGCCTCTTTTTACTGTTTGCCCACACTTGTGCTTCAAGAAAGCGACCGAATCAATGGAACATTGGTTTAACATGTCCAACAGCAACATTTCTTCATAAACCATTGGTTACTTATAAAGTAGTAATTAGTATTTCAACAGAATTTAAAATACATAGGGCTGTGAATGGGAACTTAATAAAGAATAACGACTACCCTTATAGCCGAGTCATAATTGCATTAAGATATCCTAAACTGTGATCAAAGGTGCAGATTCATTTATTCAGTAACTACTTTATTCTGCCGAGAAACATACGAAATTGACAATTAGCAATAACAGCGATTACATCATGAAACCATTAAAAAAAAAGTGATGTTTCTGTTTCATTAACAGAAGAAAATAGTCATTTATAATATCTAATGTATAATATAATAAAGGAATCTGGGTGAATAAAAGATAAGCCTTTCTTCAAATTATCACAAATGAAAATGCTAAATGATCTTGATTAAGATTAATAGCTACATTGTGCTAATTCATGGAGCGCATGTTAAAGTTTTTTAGTGGAACAAAGTGATTAAATTGATAAGTTTACTCTGCGTCGAGTTTGCACATTCTAAGCTGTTACAAATGATGGTGGTGGTGGCGGAGGGGTGGTGAACATAGGGGTTATGGAAGTGGCAGGAAATGGTGTTTGCTACAGGGGTGGAAAAAAGAAATCACCTGTCTGGATGTCTGGGACAAACAGATTATGTGTCTATCAGTTTGCTATTTGCAGTAAAAACTGGAACTGCCCAACAGACAAGTCAGTTCCATAGTTTGCTAATATATTCACCTGTCCATCAAGCAGATGTGTATGTTTAAATGTAAGATGATTTAATTGGTTAACATATTTCAAGGCATGATGTCATTATGTAAGAGTCCAGGAATCATAGCCAGAGGGTCTATTTTTTTTTTCTTTCTTTGTTACAGTGGTAGAAATGACAAGCCATAGAGGTTATATTTATTATTGCGTTTTAAATGTTTTAGCCTGTCTGAATGAAACCTTTATTTAAACGGGTTTAATCCGAATCTCAAAAATACTATAATAATTTTATAATACACTTTGAACTGTTTTCTGATCTTGCAATGTTTATAAAAAAAAAAAAGACAACAAAAAATGACCTAGATATTTTTGTACATGTTTAAATAATGAGCATGATAATCAAATGGGGTGAATACAATATACTATGTAGTTAAGAAGTTTCTGGCTGTAAAGCAAAACCCGAAGAAATATATTCACCACACACATTAACCAAGGTTGTTCTAATGAAAGTCGAAAATTATCTAACTTATTTAATAGTGAGGAAAAAAAGAGGGACAGATTTGAATTTTTTTGAACAAATATCAAAATATTAGCAGAAGACATACTGAGACATGAGCAGGTAAGTGACTGTGATTACACAAAATTGTCTTTACACACATTGTTTCAGTCTATATTATGCACTATATAGCTATATGGTTATAGTCGGGCTAAATTATACTGACAGTTTTTATCCTATTTTATTATTTCCATACAAAAAAAAGGAAAATGGAACCTCTAATTGGCCAGTGGGCTAGTTAATATGTTTATGAATTGTCCACCCCTTACTGCTAGTAAGGTCAAATATTAATATATCAGATTACAACAGGTTTTGTTGAACACTGCATCTATGAGTAAGCTTGTAATGGTCAAGCAATGATAAAGACACTAACGGTGAGTGGTCCGTCAGATTTGTTACTTTGAAAGGACATACTTTTAGAAATAAAACATCCTAAAGAATTTACATGTTCTGGTTGCTTTGTTATGTGTTACCTGGCTGGCAACCACAACATAGAAGATTGTACTTTAAGTATTTTTATGCTACTTTTTTTTTTTTTTTTTTTTACAAAAGTATTTTTTTTATCTTTTGCTTTGTATTGCAAAGATATTTGTGATGATCAAGTTATGCCATGGTCTGGGCCATAACAATGAACAAGGGTAACTTGTTACACAATTCAGATTTTTATATATATACAGTACAGACCAAAAGTTTGGACACACCTTCTCATTCAAAGAGTTTTCTTTATTTTCATGACTATGAAAATTGTAGATTCACACTGAAGGCATCAAAACTATGAATTAACACATGTGGAATTATATATGGAATTATATACATAACAAAAAAGTGTGAAACAACTAAAAATATGTCATATTGTAGGTTCTTCAAAGTAGCCACCTTTTGCTTTGATTACTGCTTTGCACACTCTTGGCATTCTCTTGATGAGCTTCAAGAGGTAGTCACCTGAAATGGTCTTCCAACAGTCTTGAAGGAGTTCCCCGAGAGATGCTTGGCACTTGTTGGCCCTTTTGCCTTCACTCTGTGGTCCAGCTCACCCCTAAACCATCTCGATTGGGTTCAGGTCCGGTGACTGTGGAGGCCAGGTCATCTGGTGCAGCACCCCATCACTTTCCTTCTTGGTCAAATAGCCCTTGATGCCTTCAGTGTGACTCTACAATTTTCATAGTCATGAAAATAAAGAAAACTCTTTTAATGAGAAGGTGTGTCCAAACTTTTAGTCTGTACTATATATATATATATATATATATATATATATATATATATATATATATATATATATATATATATATATATATATAAAAAATATCTAATATTTTAGATAATATATTTTTTTATTTTCTGTATAAAAATTGATCAATCAAACTTCTTCTGTAACATTGGCTTTGTCCAAGACTAAATAGAAAATGCTGTGTAAAAGGTGACTATTAGCACTGTTTTTTCTTGTTTTATAATTAGTGGAACAAACAATCAGGGTGATTATTTTCTCTATAAAATATTTCCAACCCATTCAATGTTTAAAAAACTGACAATTTCTAGAAGCTAGTTGGACTGTGTAGTCAAAACCAAACATTTGCAGCAGAATAAATATTTTCAGAATGACCTTTCTGACAAGGTTCCTGCTATATTTCTTTTATTGTTCATCATTTATATTCATCCAAGCATGTAATTTGACATGTGAAAAAAGTAGAACAGATAAAAGTAGGAGAGAAAAGCAGGTCAGGTAGAGGGGTCAGGAGGAGAGAGAGAGGTTGGCTTATTTACAATGAGGAATGTGAAACGGAGCCTGAGGGGAATGGATTAAGCATTGATAGTGGAGAGACTCAGTTTCTAGCTGTACTTCATTCATCAGAAAGGATTGAGCGAAAGAGCATCATTTGCTAATTCTTGAGTTAATAACCTCTGAGGTTTCTAAAGCAATGGGTTTATTAGGGCTAAGGTTTCTATTAGCTTCATTTCACTTTTTTCAAGACAGTTCCTACCCGCTAGCTGAGTGTGGCACAACAACTACCACCATGCAAGGGCAAACATTAATATATGCTTCCTGATGCACGTCCAAATGTACTTGGCAAGCAAGTTGGCCTGCATTGTACCCATGAGCTAACGGACACCAGATTGTCTGGCACCTCTAAGAGATCAGGGCCAGCTTAACAGATTTGGTGTACCGACTACAGACAACTATGGCACTGGCTTGACTCAAAATCCCACCCAAAAACTGAGCGTTGCAGATGGCATGGTGGAGCACTAGATCGCATTGACACCTTACAACCTCAGAGTCTCCAGATCAATCGAGGGGTGTTTGTATGTGCAATTTGAGTTACACATGCTTTAGGGGATTCCTCTATGTTTCTTTGGTTTTCGGTGTCGAATAATGCCAGTAAATTGACTGTCTACTCATAATTATTATACATACATGGTGAATGTATGTGTTTGTGTGCATGACTAGTGTCTCACCCAAGGTTTATTCTTACTTTGATAGCCTCTGAATTCACTGCAGCCCTAAACAGTATAAATATAAATACTGAAATGAGTGGCTGTAGCACTTGAATTCAAGTTGGGTTTTTTTTGTTGTTTTTTTTTACTTAACATTCTACCTGTCATCACATCTTCTCAAACTGCTGCCTGGGCAACAACACATAGCAGCTAAACATTCTTAGAGCACGTTTCTAATGGCATTATAGTAGCTTTAAAACACCATAAATTTGTCTAGGTCTCCCTACCGACTATGGTATTATTAAGATTTCAAGTTGAAATGAAAGAAATGTAAAATCCAAACATGGGTCCTGCTGTAATTTATAAGATACTTGCTTAAGGTATTAATGGTTGTTTTAGTTCAATTCAATTCATTTTTATTTGTATAGTGCTTTTAACAATAATCATTATCTCAAAGCAGCTTTACACAGATAATAGGGTTATAAAAATGTATATTGTAAGTGTAAGTTTGTCCCTGATGAGCAAGTTGGAGGCGACTGGTTGTGACTAGTTTCATCTACATCTCTTATATAACAACTAGTTATATCTACATGCCATATACAATAGACTACAAAGAACCAGATGCATTGAAATGAATTACTTCTGAAACATTACTCAGTGGCTACAAACAAATCAATTTCAATACGAACCTCTACCATTTTAGTGTGAAATCTGTAAGTAACCTTTTCCAAACCTGAAGCACAGTACATAATTAGCCTACACACCTCAATCTGTGCTACATTTTCTCCTTGATTAACGTTCTGACTCCAAGTAGCACAGACTAGCTGATCAGCAAAGCAAGCGAAGAGGGTGATCAAAGTTTGATTGCTAGCTTCGAGATGATACATTCGGGGAAAAAAAACCAAAAAAAAAAACACCTGCTCTTGATGAGAAAGAGACAGCTAAATGCATGTCATAAAAGCAAGTAGATTGGGTAATGACAATTAACTGGTGATACACAGGGCATCCATTCCTTTTATGGTGTGGCGATGCCTTACCAATGTAAATAGGGTTAAACTTTAGGGCTGAGTATATTAATAGATCAAAATGTGACTGAAACTGCCTTCAGTCTGCCATAGGCATTTCGATTTAGCTGAATCACCCAATTCTCCTATTTATTCAGTACCTATTTTCCCACATCCAGCTGCTCCTGTCAGGTAGATTGATGCATCCAGGCCTCTGGAGACCTCCTGATGAGCTAATGATAGGCACTGGAAAAGCCCCAGTGCCCACCCAGTCCACGGGCTATTAGAAACTAATGCCATAAATCTTCCTCGCTCCTGAATCTCTACAAAACTACAATATAGTGAGCACAGCAAAAAAAAAAAAAGCAAAACCATGGAGAGAAGTTAAATCTTACCTGTTTTTCCGAAGAAAAACATAACTCAGAATTATATCTGAATCTACTATGCTATTTTGTAAATGTGAAAGTATGCAAGTGTGCGTTCAAGTGTACTAGTTTGCTGGTGTGCAAGTAGGCTGACTTGAATGCATTCAAGCATTTAGGTATGAATGTATTCATTTATATATGCGGGCAAGGACATTGATAACTAATGTCTACGTATGCTTTTTTGTAATTAAGAACGTATGTGCAGTAAATATTAAAGTATGCATGTCTGCTATTAGAAATATGGACTTTTGTGTATGTAAGTAAGCTATTGTGCAAGTATGTTAATGGTGAATTCATCATGTATGTGACTGTGATGTTGTAAATAATAAACTAAATTATAAACCACACTTTATACCACACCATACCGCACATGGACACTTTAAGGACAATCACACACTAAATCACTTTAATTTGTACTGTCAATATCTGCTATACACATCCATCCCCGTCTAGATTCATGTACATACATATATTTTCTATATTTTCTTAAGTTTATACTTTATTATTTATCTACAATTTTTTTATCCTTAGATTCTATTCCTTTTTTCATGCTTAAATGTCAAACAGTTGTATGTCACTGCATGTCGTTCCCTGTATGCCTGTGTATGTGATAAATAAAATTTAAACTTGAACGTGAATATACAGCATGTATGATTTAATGTTTGAATAAAAATACTGTATGTACAAACACCAGTATGTACACCAGGGTTCCCTGGTGGTCTAGTGGTTAGGATGCGGCGCTCTCACCGCTGCGGCCCGATTTCGATCCCTGGTCAGGGAACCGACCCGAGCCATTAGAGTTGCACAAGCCTTAGTGCCGGTCCCAAGCCCGGATAAATTTGGATAAAAATACTGTATGTACAAACACCAGTATGTAAATATGATGGTATGCAAGAATGCAAATGTAAAATTGACTGTATATAGTGTATATAACTCCTCAAATGCATTTTTGGACTCTTTGTCTAAAATGCTCTGAAATCCTATGCACTGCACAATAACTATTTCATCTGCATGGACTTGTACTTTAATTGCAGAAAAACAACTTTGGATTCCATGTACTTGTGAATAAAATTCATTTTTAGAGTTGTCGGAGGGCTTTAAACCACCTACAGAGGATAGCTGGCTTCAAAACCTAACCATTATAGGTGGACTTTATGAGATTTGTGACATTATAGTCTGGAATAAAGCCTATTTCATTTACTAATAAAACAAGTGCTGTGATGTGACAAGCCGGAATTTACTGCTGTCTCAGAAATCCTCCCTAGATCAGATACTAAAAATGATAAAAAAAATTAAAATAGAATTAAAAAACAGCAGGATAAATATGAGGTATAGGATGTGAGGTTATGAAATGTAATATTGTCCATATAAACAAAACTATATACTAAAAAAAAAAAATAATAATGATTTTGTTTGGACATTATTAGCATATTGAAAATATACCCTATTTATATGTCTGCGTTACAATAGGAGATTTCTTTCGTTCTGTTTCTGGAGCACATAAGGCCATTGAGATGAATTTCGTTTCAATGTAAAACGCTAGGTGGTTAATTATCTTGCATAGTTTTAGTCCTGCAGGCATGGGTCTGCTCACATTCTTTTTGTCTGTGTGACACAAAAAACTTTGTGTCATTAGAATTGCGTCTCTAGATCCTGACTAGTGTTGGATTAAAATGATAAACGAGTCTCTACGGAGAAACAAGAAGAGCTCCGGGGTAACATATTAATAAAAGTATTTTGCAAGAAAGGACCAATTTGCCGCATATCAGCCGCCTCAATCAGAGCAATCTCACTGGATCATCTGTGCGATAGGCATATTGAGCAAGAAAGATTAGAAATTAAGTCACATAATAAAGTGGTGCATTGTGGAATTATTCCATTTTGAACAAGAACATGTGTGCGGTAATATAATTCCAGAGCCATTCATCAGCAATTCAACAGAGGTTTGTTTGTTTGTTCTGCAGCATTCATATTCTAAAGTTAAAAAGGTCTACAGTAGATCAGAGTATGTTTCTGTGTGGCGTTTGCCTCATTAAAAATCAAGGGGAAAAAAAAATACAACGCAATTTTGAAAGGCTCGCCATATTTCTCTCACTAACAGCCACTGTCATCTCCAATTCCAAATGTATCACACTGAACTACGACGCACAAGGGGATCTCTGAATTGTATACTTTATTCAGTTATTAACTCTATGAATGGATGCATGTGGTTTAAATCACGGCCAAAAAACGCTTGCATATTAACCACGCTTTCCCCCGATTCAGCCCCTAGAGAGCCATCAAGGCCAAAGTGATGCATACCCCCTCTACTCCTCATCATAATAATATTTATACAGCTAAACAAATCACATTAGGGCCCTTCTCAAACCGGAGTACAAATGTCTGTGCGTATTTCGGTGGCATTCCTTCACCACCAGCAGGCTCAGTATTGAATGGGTGGCACAAATAGCCGTATTGATCAAGAGATAATGGAATCTTGTCCTCGCTGTTTTTCTTCAACATTTTCATTTCCTCTCTCGTCTAGCCGGGGTGCGCTCTCTTTGTCTCAGGAGGAAACGAGGAGCCTGCTTTCTGCTCATCAGCGATCGTCTTCCCAAACCCTCTCCTAAGCATTTAATTGCATTAGCATAAGGGGAAACCAGGCCAGCGTCGCGGTATGATTCATATAATTTCACTAATATGACATTCAAGGCCTTTCTTGGGGAGTTTCAATGAAGCACAATTAGGAGCTTGGCAGCATGCTATCAGCCTCGTAGACGACGATGATGATAATGAGAAAAACAACAAAAATGTATCTTAATTGTTTTGGGGTGGGAATTGGTTTACGTGAAGACAGATTGTGTACAATGTAGGTGGGCGATTATCAGGCTAAGTGGGGGTAGGATTCATTAGGAGCCAGGTTCTTGTCACCAGACAAGGGGTGCTAATTTACATCTTGTTCCCATGGTACTTTTGAATGAATGAATTCTGGCATTCTGCGGAATAGGCTGCATATTTCACGATCCATGACTGATCCTGGGCCAGTTAATGTTACCTAAAAACATAAGTAAAAAAGGAACTTCTTTTTTTCCTGGTCTAGCAATAGATTTCCATGTCTAATCCTAAAGAAATATATTTGTGTTTGGTTGTCTTTGAGCTAGCTGCCTTGGGCTCCATCTTTTGTCTCAGTATGTATGAATCGAAGAACCCTGCCAGGCAAACAGCACTTGCTCCTACAGAAGCTCATTAGCAATGTTTTACATCTATTAAAGCTTTGATAATAGATGGGAGACACAGAGCAACAGGCAATACAGTGTTTGTGTTGAAGCAAGCATGCTAGAGGTGTCAGTATTTGGGTTTTCCTGTTGTACGTGCTAATTAGTAACCTTTAGCTTTAATTTATTGTTAGTTATGTACTGTTATGTATCTGAAATTATTCCATAGTGTGAGGTGAATTTTTACCTTAAAATTTTCTTCTTTCCTTTTTTTTTTAACCACCATCGCTTACTATGGCATCAGTGTCAAAACAGTGCCAATGTCTGTGTGCTGAAAAATGAGCATGCATTTAAATAACGCTAACTTCAGAGTCTTGTCACATTCCATGCATTTTCTTGTTTTAAAGATGTTATCTAATCCTAATCTTTCTGTGTGTGTCTTCGGGGCTCTTCTGCAGAATGCATATTTATCCGAATCTGCATATCAAAAGAAATCCGAACACTAAATGAAACAAAGGGGTCACATATTGCATTTTCATGTCACATCTTTGTGCTTTCCTAAGATGTGTGAGATGCATTCCAAATGACAGCTAGCCAGCGTGAAGACTCCTCATTTCCTCCCATAAGCATGGGGGACCTGGAGGTCTATATGTCATCGATTGTGACTCCTGCCTCCTGGTGCGAAGACAAAAAGCTGTTGGTGTAATAAACGAATGCAAAAGCAAAGTAATGCTTCGGAAGATAAAGTGAGGGAGTCAAAATCTGTTACAAAGCTACAGTGAGACTGTTAGAAGTGAGACAAATCTCAGCCCGAATTTACCCTTCCTAAACACAGAGGGGGGGGGGAATAAATGCAATACCTTTTTTGTGTACATACTCGAGAAAATCACAACGCATCTGCACAAGGTTGTACTTTATTTGAACCTCATTTGTATACAGCCACTGTTCCCTTTCTTCTGCACCTTGGAGCAATCTCTCTAACAGCTTTTGAATAATTTTTAGAGCTTCAGGTTTCCAATACACCAAAACCACTGCTTGTTATCTCCTTTCATGTGTTCAGACTTAGGTGAGTCTATGCCATAGTTTCAGAGCCTATGGCTACTAGCTTTGGGTTGCCTTGTTCGAGAGCTAGCCTTATTACTAATCACTTTCAGCCCACCTGTGAGTTACAAACGATTCTGCTAGTTCCCATTCCTGTTTTGTATGGCACATACTGCTCATTGCCTCACAGAGTTCCTCACTCGCTATATTTTTTTAATATATATTTTTGTGAATACATATTACTAGCAAGGCTGAGTAGTTTTAAATCACTGAAATAGTAATGTCTCCACTGCTGAGCTTGTTATATTAGCTGAATTCAGCTGAAAGGGGCTATGGCTCCTTCCATTTCCCTGCATTCCTGCTGAACGAGAACACTTGGAGCTTCGGCTTAGTCCTGTAACCCCTTTAGTTATTTGTCTAGCAGGCCTGTTGTTAAGCATGGCAACCTAACACAGTGGTTTGATTTCCTCCAATATATTCACCACTGAGCTTTGCTGCACTTTGCCTTCCCATGTTTCATTATATAGGCAATATTCGTCAGCATTCTCTTCTGCACCGTATGAAACTATTGGACTGCTAATGTATTACTGTTTTTTTCTTACATGGTCAGAATGCGTCTGTAGGTTAAATTCTTTATAGATCAGTTGTTCCAAATAGGTTTTTCCTCTTGGAGTGAAGAGCAGGTGGAAGATTTTGACTGCCTAGGTGAAGGTAAAAACTGTTTCATGAATAGTATGCACTCCATCTTCTAGATTCAGTGTGCTGCACAGTTCCTATGGGGCCTGGAAGACAGCAAAAATTGCCTGCTTACATTGAAGTTGTACAGTATGTGGCAGCCACTGTAGCCACAGCACTATAATGGATGTCTCACTAGAGGCTCATAAAATGGTCTCAGGCTAAGAGGAGGTGGTAGTCCTACTGATAGGAAGTTTGGGGGCTCAAACCATGATGCCTCTTTCAGGGCTCTTGAGCAAGGCCTCTTAACCTTAACCCTCTGTGCTCCAGGGTTGCTGTAACATGTCTGACCCTGCGCTCTGCCCCCAGCTTCCTGAGGTGGTTGGGATATGTGAAGAGAGCAGTGTACCTTTGTCTGCCACACTACTCTCCCTCAAACTTGCCTTTTAGGGCCATGCAAAATATGAAACTAATTTTAGCACAAAGAGTGGGACTATTCCTTGGTAACAAACTCATCGTTCATGTGTTGGTGGCTGAATAATATCAAAATAACCTTCTAACCATAGTCATATCACCCATTTTGTAAGCAATCTTGTGACATTACCATCTTCCATGATGCAGAATCTTCCATGATGCACCATGCATCCCACATACAAATTGGCCAGATGGTGGTGATTTGATCATCAACTCAGATTGTTAAACTGTCATTCCTGCCAAAAACTTTCCATCCAGAAGGATCCAGAAAACCTGCATGTGGCCTGATGACAATGGATTCTGTATCACATCATATGGCCACTCATATGCGACTTTGCTGAAGGACTTGCTATGCATAGGCACACTCACACAAGTAGGTATTCTGGTGATTCTCAGTTATCTGGTGCTCACAGAACCGTAGTTACATGGCAATTGCTTTTTGTTCAGTGAATCTCAGCCTTGGTTAGGGAACCATGCTTAAACCTTGATATTTCTTACACAGTGATCTCTATGTTGTTATTAAAGTTTGTGACAGCACAGTTAAAAAATAAAATGTTCAAGATATTGAACAGCAGAACTTTATACATAAGTATTGTGACTTTTTTCCCAGGCAGATCCAGGGTTTCAATGTCCATATCCTTTAATATGACGTCTACAAACGGAAATAGCCGAAAGAGCCTTTCTGTGGCTGAATATAAATGCATCCTATTAGCGCAACCTAATGCGATACATTCATCTTCAATCCTGCCTCAGCTCCTTTTTAAATAGATGGGTTTCTGTGCATCAGCTCCACTGCCTTAGTATTCACATGACCATTGAATAATCTTACAACCTATAGAAAACCGCAGTTAGTACCCTAAGGAGTTTTAGTAGCTGGCCTTTACTGTTGCCCTTTTGTTTGGCCTGAGAAGAACACTCAAGGGTGGGGGGAAGATATAGAGAGAGGCAGGGAGAAATTGAATTTCTAAGTGGCCTTTTCCTTCAGTTCAATTTTGGGTCAATATAGTGTGGTGAAAAAGCATAAAACAGCACTCAATTGATCAGCAAGTATTTGCAACTTATTTTCTTTTGCCAGCACATACCTTTGTGTTTCAGATTAAAAGAATGGGCGCATAAAGCCTTTAACCTTCCTCTTTGTTTCATTTCTTTTTCATTTTTTAACCAGCAGAATGTGGAGAACACAAACACGCTAAACATGTCATGCAGATCTTTATCTAAGCTGAGTCTCTAAAAGTGGAATCTCCTTCCTAGATCCGAGGTGACGTTATTCCCTCCTAGCCAAATTGAATTTGCAGTGTCAGAGTGATGCAGTGCCTGTCTACCAGCCTCCTTTTGCCATCTATGCCTTTCCTCAAAATGGAGCTGTATCTCAAGCCTTTGGCATGTGGTGGGTTGAGAGATAGGAATAAATGGACTGGGGTCTTCCATAATCAGCTATATCTGACCACATGGAGGAAAAGATAAGAGGAGGATTCATCTAACTGTTCCTTGAAACAGAAAGACCTACACATGGTTAAAAGGTACAGGGGAATGAGGATTCATTTATTTATTAGGCTTTAGTAAGCTCCAGGGCAAGGGTGCTGTGGATCTAAGAGGGGATCCTAGGAGCAATGGCTTATAAGGCAGGATTGATGGCTAGTGTTAGTAGAGTGATAGGTGTTGGAACACCCTGGTGAGGGGCCAACAAATATCCCAATAGCAAGTCTGCTACTTTAAACAGAAAAGGATCTGTATTTAAATGGGATTTAGGGCACCTCAAATCACATCTATGAACAACTGAATGTACTACCTGATATGAACCAGAAATCTGTAGGGTGTTCCTTATAAGGAGTTTATATTAATGTCCAATAAGGGTACATGCAATATATTTATTGTATATTAGAGATATAAATGAATATGAAAAAAAAATCATGAAGAAATAAAACAAATATACAAATGCAAATGAGATACAAATACAGATATGAATATAATGTGAACTAAAGGCATCTTTTGGATACACTACATTTACACTACATTTTATGGCATTTGGCAGCTGCCCCTATCCTGAGAGACGTACATCTTAGTTATATAGCTGAGCAATTAAGGGTTAGGGATCTTGCTCAAAGACCCAGTAGTGGTGCTGGGGTTTGGCCCCATGACCTTCTGATCATGACCGTCCAACATCTTATCAACTGAGCTGCCACTTTCCTTGGAAAGAGATCTCCAGGGGATGCAACAAAAAAGTAATATCAGATATGAATCTTGTGGGATGAACAAAAATATACAGCATTGCAGACGGTGTTTTCAGCATTCATTTATTTAACTAGGCATTATTATTTACTGTGTGGTCATGGTCGGGGTGGTTTAAATCAGCCAGTCCTTCACTGAAAAAACGTATTTCCACCTGATCGCCAAAGCTCATCTAATCGTTATGTTATATTAGAGAAACACTTTACCATTCAACTCAAAAGCCCATGCTGAACTCCAGCAGCAGCACATTTCTCCGGACTTGTGCCTACACTGACCCTGACACACATTGCCCTGGTTTATATTACCCGACTGAATGATGAAATAATTTATGATGCCCAGGAAATTCAAGTTTATTCCAGCCTGGCTGGAAAATGATACTGGCTGTCTCCTTGAGGATAAAAAGAATATCTATCACTGCTGTTGTAAAAGAAAAAAACGGTGATGAATGAATAAAGAACTTGTTCTGTCTGTGACATCTTTCTTGTAGTTCTTAAAATGGTGCTTGAAAAGTCTTTGAAGGTCCGAGTTTTTTTTTCTTTTTTCTCGAGGCATTTGTGTGAACCTTGTGACAATGACTATCAAGCTGACAGAACTTCTGCAGAAATACTACAGTAGGACTAATCCTAATCTTTTTAGCTGGGCTGATCATTAAAAAATGCAACTTTACTCACACTAGAGTAAATATGAGAATGTTTTTCTCAATATAAACATTCATCAGTAGCTACACGGAAGAATTAAACTGTATAATTCACAAGCAGACAATATGTAACGTTTATAAGGGCTTATGGGTAAAATGGTGCCCTGACTGTTTCTTACATTATATTACAAGTAACTACTTTTGTATTCTGGGCCAAATTTACAAGATTTTCCTAAAATCATATTCCTTTTTTTTCTCTGCACAGTATGCAACTCTCACTCTGGGTGTGTGTTAGAATATGAACCAGTGAAGATGACTTAAAATATACTGTACATGACACCCAGAAATGACACTCAGAAGCAGTTTGGATTGTCATTAATAGCCACATTTTTTTTCTTTCTTTTTTGTTTTGCATTTATGTCTATTCGTACATTTTGAAAGACTGCTTGGAAATGGGTTTTCCAGAGATCTCCATCTTAAACTGCCAATTCTCTCTCTTATTTTGTGCCCAGAACTGATGTGTGCTGATTGACTCACTGTTCGATTTATGTCTTGTTTGTGCAGGTATTGTGTTCTTTTGCTTCTTGTTTATGTTCTGGTTTAACAGATAAACAAGTATTTTCATAATTCAGGATTAAGGAAAGTATCTATCTATCTATCTATCTATCTATCTATCTATCTATCTATCTATCTATCTATCTATCTATCTATCTATCTATCTATCTATCTATCTATCTATCTATCTATCTATACCATATAGGTAATAATAATCAGTAACAACAATAATAACAATAATAATAATATCAGCTGTGTAGTCAGAATTGTATGTGCATGAAACTTTAAAACGTAAAAAAAAAGATCAAAGAAAATGTTTTCAATTGATGTTTTTTTGCTGTTCATATAATTGTTCATATACTGTCAGTTTGACTAACATTTCCCACAGATCTCTAATTTGTTAAAAGCATTTGAATGCTGTCCAGCACAAAGGAACACCAACACATATCAGTGTTTTTAATTACTCACTGATTTTTATATCAACTAACGTTATCTGTAGAATTTAAATCCGATTTGACTTTATTGTGTTTTCTTTATAGTCTGAATCTTCAATTTAAAATGTTTAACTGTCAAATTGTAGTCAAGTCATATAGACATATATAGATTTGTTTTTTATAATCCAAAATGCAAAACATACACATGCATATTAATGAATTCAAAACATATTTACTCATATCTCAAAATATTTATTTAACACTTCACAGGTCTAGTCAGGAACATTGGGGAGGAAGCATCTTGTCAGGAGATTTGGGAAAGGGGTGGGCTTCCAGATGGTGTCAGTTCATATTGTTCAACACACCTGTGAAAATTATTTCAAATTTATTGACTCATGTTTTTTTATAGTGGAGAAAAAATACTG
Organism: Silurus aristotelis; assembly: GCF_946808225.1. Lineage (NCBI taxonomy): Eukaryota > Metazoa > Chordata > Actinopteri > Siluriformes > Siluridae > Silurus > Silurus aristotelis. Next base: position 14,420,427 of record NC_139601.1, on the reverse strand, counting down.
CGTTTTGGTACATTATTAGTCATATCTTTAGGCAATTTTATGAGAACTGAGAAGCTCTTATAAAAAAATGTGTGAAGCTTGACTGGATTGACAATACAAAATAATCCTAGTAAACATTACTGGGTATCATAGGAATGTAAAATTGTGTATATCTCCCAAGCCTTTAACCATAGAACCACTTTGAAATCACTTTGAGATCACGTTGGCTTGTGTTTTTTCCCTCACCTTCTCTAAAACAGAGAATCAGTTTTATTAAACCTATTTTGAAAATTCAGTAAGTAAATGGGGGCTCCATCACACATAGCAAAAGAGCGATGGCCCATTGCCGATCCACACTTAATAATCTCGTCTGACCCACGCTGCGATGTAAAATGAAGGCAAGAACCTCATTCAAATCTGGCTGCCAAAACACAGCCATAACTCAATTCTTGATGGAATTATATCTCAGCAGGTTATTGACTAAAAAGGAACAGTTCTACTTTTTGCTTGAAGATGAAGGCCTTTTAAAGCTTTTGATGTGGTTAGTAAGTAGCAGACTTTAAATGAAATCAGAGCCTTAAATCATTGTTGACCCACAAAACACTTTCCATTGGTGTAACTGGCCCTTCTTTTTAACAAAAAAAATGATTTACAAGCCAATTGTTACTGTACAATTTTAAACACATTTTTATCTTTCAGTTTTCTATAAAAGCACATTCATAAAGCGGTCATATATACAAAGCATTTGTTTTCTATACAATAGATGTCCTACTCATATTATAGTATAATTATCGAAGCAATAGGTCAAATTGGAACGATGTTAAAAAATTGCCTGATTCCTGACATTTTAGCTGAACGAATAAAAAGCATATAAATACAAATATATCAATTAATAAAATCACAACTAGATACTTTAGGAGTCTAAAGACAATCTAAAAATTGAAACTAAATAAATAGATAATACAGTAGCAACTTGAAAATTCTCCCATAATACCTCAGCATCTTTCTAAAATCTGTTTTTTATTTTATAGAAATAGAAAGCCACATCCCATAACAAACATTCTAATAGAAAAAGTTTTTTTTTTTTAACATAAGCCATCCAGAAACCCACAAGGATTGCTTTATAAAAGATTCATGCAATACTTATAAATGTGTCATGAAGGCACAAGATAGGTACCCTTCACATAGCATGAAACTTGAGATCCTTAGTTTAACACTAAATGGATTTAGTAGAACAATGAAATACATATTTTATGAGGTTTTAAAAAAAAAATGAATGCAAATTTCTAGGGTCAGATTTCTCAAACCAGATTTAATCATTTATTCTCTAATCTAACCCAAATAGATGCGTCTCTTTATTGAATAAATGCGATAGACACGAGAATTATAATATTGTGCGATTGAAAAACGATGAAACTGAGTTAATATCAGGTGTCAGTGTGAGCTGTGCTGTAAAAGGATGTCTCGCATGCCCTCTCTTTATGAAGTCTTAGCAGCCTTAGCACAGTGGAAGACAGACTGCTAACCTGAGGGGATGACATTGTTCCCAGAGGAGCAACCGACCGACTGTACCAAAGTGTCTCCACATAGGTCTCTGGGGACGTTGTGCATTGAAATCCTAAAAAAAAGTGTGTGTGTGTGTGTGCCTGTATAGAGAGAGACAGAGACAGAGAGAGGGAGAGTAAGTTAGAAGCCAACCGAGAGACAGTAAGTATGAATCTGTGACAGGCAAAAAATAGTATGCATATGTTAGGGTTGTAACACAATGCCACTGTATCTGTATTGAAAATCTATGTTTTTCATTTATAGAAATAGAAAGTGACATTTCATGAAAACCCTCGAATATTTTATGAACCCTAATAATGGTAGGTACGAATTAAACTGGCACTGGTAGCATGGGGCGTTAATTACAGCTCTTCAATCTCATCTTCATCACGCAAGCTCTTAGTGAGATTTTTTCCCTCAACCCCCTCACTTCAACTTTCCAAATATAAATAAACTAGTAGTTTATTCCAAACCCTCACCTCTGACCAGATAGTTGCAATGGATAAATAAATAAATGCAAAAAAATGCATCGGTGTACATGACACAAGCTCTGATGTACATCACACAAGCCTAACCAAACAAATAGAATCTGTATTTCTGTTTTTATAGACACATTTATCTGTTGAACTCTGAATAAAGTTTGTATTCAAACACAGCCCAATTACGAGTGAATGCTCAAATGTGTGAGTACGCATGTAAATGATGAGATTAAAACCACAGGTTCATGCGTGACAGACTGAAACAACATGCAGACTTGTGTAAATATGCTCATATGAGAAAGCTGACAGACAAAAAAATAAATAAATAAATAAAAAAGAGCAAGTGTGTATGTGAGAAAACACTGAGTGAGTATGAATGTGTGTGAGAGATGACAGTGTGGGAGTGAGATAGAGGAGAGAGCCACCAAATTGTAGCTGAATTGCAGGAGCAAAATGAGAGCTTACTGGCGGGGAAGATCAGTGTGTTATTCTGAAAGGTTGCTAAAGGGCGCTGCGGAGTGAAAAGTGTGCCATCTCGTCCAATTTAACATCCAAATTGCTTTATTTTTTTCCATTATTCTGATTAGCCTGACGCGCAACTCGCCTCTGCTGATGCGTCGCTTCTCTCTGCTAAATTCGGCACATTAAACGTACTTCACTTGTAGCGGTGGACATGTTGGCAGTAATTATTTTTTTATAACCATCGCTAAAGAGGATTACTTCGAGTAGGACCTCTCTCGGACTGAACATGTCTTGGCTAATAATATAGTAATAAATAGCTAGCATAAATATAGCAAACAACTTATATGCGCCTACCCAAATCCTCACATACACGTTCTATATAAAATCGGAAATGTGTTGGTATGTGAGGTGGTGTGAAGTTCTGAAAACTTACATAAACACTCATTAGTTCAATCAAGTTTGTTGTTGAACGTGACTTTGATGGAAGGAGTCTCTAGGGTTATTAATTTGTAATAATAATTTTTTTCTGAACAGATAAAAAGAATGATAATGATAAAAACAAAATGTTTACTGGAGGACTGACTGTTTCTAGCTGCTTTAACATAAGTGATAACAGGAATGAATGTATCCTGTGGAAATTTGACAGCATGACACATACATATTATAATTAATACCTATAATAATAAGTGATTTTCTAAGCGAGTTCTTGGATTCTACTGTATGGATGAAAACATCTAAACCAAGATTAATTGTACTTGGTGGAAATTCATCAAAGTCCATTAATAAAATGTTTTGCCAAATAGATATTACATGAATTAATTTGTAAGGGGGGGGCAGGGAATAACAGTAGGTAATGGCCATCTACTAAACGTGGGACTTAAATATTATTTTGAAAAGGGGGAAAAAAAAAAACAGGAGAAAAGAATGAAATATTTTGAAAAATTAATCTTCTCTGGTATTGTTTCCTTTATATGTTTTATTGTTTTCCTCAAGTAATCATTATGGTACTAGAAGAAAACTTGTACTCATAAAACAGCCTTGATTTTTATTGTACCTGTTCTTTTAGGTAGGAAAGAGCACAGCTTTAAATAAATAAATTCATTCATTCATTAAAACAATTCCTATGTATAGCAGTTTTGGCATTGTTAGCATTAGTTTTTTTTCCCGTTAGATTTTAGAGAGGAGATTTCAGGAACATTAGAAAACAGATTAATTATACAAAATTTGTATTTTTACTTCTCTGTTTGTTGAAACCTTGCAAAAAAATAGCCAGCACAATAAATGACCAAAATGTCTGCACATTATTGAAAGCAAACACCATGTTCATTTATTGTTTTTACAAGCCAAAGCAGCAGGTGGGCTGGCTTTCAGAGCTAATTCTCTTTTTGATCGCTGAGTCGTTCACAGATGAGGATCAAAGATCATTGAATTCAGCAAAAATGAACCAGAGCACATGTGACTCAAAGCGAATGAACTGGGGTTGCATTGATTCAGCTAATCACCTTAGTCATTCACTTAAAAATCTTTCAGGTTCAAGGACCACTACTGAAGAATGGCCTATTCATAACTGATTACTTACTGTTTATTACTTTAGGGAACCTGTGGGTTTTCGCAATTATTTTGGCTGTCAGAAAGATGTGCATAGTCTGAGCATAGAATGGCTCTATTCTAATAGCATAAAGTATGTTGATTAAACAAATATTTAACTCTAGAAAATCTTAGGAAATTTTTGCTTTAATGGAATCAGCTAGTATAAGCTTGCATCATATAACTAATGCAAAAATGTATACAAATATGAGTGTGCATCCTGTCTGTAGTCCTGACCATACCAGTGCCTATTATAATAAAAAAAAAGTATAGAAGTATATAAAACAACCCCAATTTCAAAAAAGTTGGGACACTATTTAAAATGTGAATGATTATAATAATATTTGCATATAATGCAATGATGTGCAAATCTCATAAACCCATATTTTATTCACAGTCGAACATAGAAACAATGTTTAAACTGAACAAATGTACCACATGGGACAACAAAAGTCTGTTAATTAAACAGTTGGGGAAATTTGCAACTACTGTAATTAAGTTAACTGACAACAGGTCAGTAAGATCATTGTTATAAATACTGTATCTTATAGAGGCAAAGTTGCTCAGAAGTAAAGATGAAGTAAACATTTTTCTGTGGTCAGACAAATCAAAATTTGTATTTCTTTTTAAAAACCATACATCCTCCGTACTAAAGAGGAGAGGGACCATCTGGCTTGTTATCAGCACAAAATTCACATCTCTGATGTTATGGGAATGCATTAGTGCCTGTGGAGTGGGCAACTTGCACTGGTTCAATCTTAACGGTACATAGAGATTTTAGAGCAGGATATGCTTACAAACAAAAAAACATATATTTTCAAGGAAAGCCTTGCATATTTGAGCAAAGATAACTGCATACTGCATCTATTACAATTGCATGACTTCCTACTAAAAGAGTTTGGGTGCTGGCCTGCCTGCAGTATTGACCTTTCACCATTTGAAAATAATTGGCACATGATAAAACAAAATACACAACAAAGGACTCCCAGAACTGTTGAGCAGCTAGAATCCTGTATCAGACACATATGGGACAACATTCCTCTCCCAAAACTCCAGCAATTGGTCTCCTCAGTTCCCAGATGTATATAAACAGAAGATGTGATGCTACACAGTGGTGAACATGCCCTTACTTTTTTGAGACTGTTTGCAGTCATCACATTTTAAATAACCTTGTGTTTTTCCTCAAAATTGGATATATTCTCATTTTAAACATTTAATTATTTAATTAATTAATTAATTTTTGCAAATTATTATTAATAATAATTAATAATAATTCGCAAATCATTCCATTTTCTTTTACATTTTACACAGTGTCACACATTTTTAGGAGTTGGGGTTGTATAATAAGAATTATACAAAAAACTATAATAAATAAGAATGAACAACTCCCCCCCCCCCCCCCATTATTTTTTTTAATTATTATTGACTGACCTATTAATTAACGAAAATGCAATATTTTTCATATACCTATATACTGTATGGTCTTTAAGTGAGTGTATGGTTCCTTACTGTAAGTCTATCACAGCAACTTATGCTAAACACTAGCATCTCTAAGCCCATGTATGTATAAGAGGGCAGATAGCACATCTTTCATGTCTCATAAAAAGTCTTATTTAGGTAGAAAAAATTAAAAGGGGAATACAAAACACCACAAAGCATAAAAAAACAACTAACAACATGCTTTTCAATTGGATGATACTGTTGTTTGTCATTGGCCTGACTGCAGCTTTAACAAAAAAATACAAATAAAATAAAGCAAGATAAAAACAGGTTTCTTTCATATAGTACGACTGTAACAAAGTGAGAATGCTGTGTCTAAATTGTAGATATTGGAGCCTTTGAGTATAGCTCCCACAATCAATTTTTTCTTACAGGAAGCCACTTTATCCTGGTCACAGTAGATCATAGGGCCTACCCAGGGAAGACTGGGCTCAAGGCAGGATTATGTGAATACACACTGTATGCATAGCACCAGTCGATCACACACCGATACACTCATGTACACCTAGGGGAAATTTAAACTTGCCGATCCAACCATGTATTTTTAATAGGTGCAAAAAAACACACACAGACATTATGAGGACGTGTGGCAAATAGCAACCCGAGCTCAGGATTAAACTCTGGGTTCTGGAGCTGGGAGGGATTAAATCCACTTACTATATCACATCAGACTCCATACTCTGAGTTAATCATGGAAGACTGGAGGTGATGGTGGCTGTCCCAGGGTTACTTTAGGTTTGTTGCTACTAAATCGTAAAATATATATATTTTTTTTTACAACTGAGCATTTTTCTGAAAATTTGGCTCTGTAATAACAATTTGGTCAGTTCGGAGATTTCCAAACAGCAGTAAGCAAATATATTCAGCTGACGTGAACCTGAAAACCACAAAATATAAGCTTTACTTAAACACAAACCTTTTCTATAGTAAAGCTCAATATGTTGCAAAAAAAATGCAAAACTATTGTGGAGACGGTTATGATTGAAAATGCATCAATATCATGATACAGCATTAAAAATAGTTATGCATCAATACCATTATTATCATATCAAATATAAGAAAGAATAATATTATGTTGATACTTATTCACTATTAAATAAATAACCTTCTTACTATCCATGGCTTTAAAGAAATGTTTATCTAGCTAGGCTTTATGTTGGCTCGTTCTGTTTATGTTGGTATCTTTAACAGAGAGCATGAAGGTGACCAGCCATGCAGAGCCATAAAAGAAACTGTTTCTTAGTACTTAGAGTTCACTATGCAACTGCATTTTCACTTTTTAATAATTGTATGGGCATTAATTTTTAATGACCATGCCTAATTAGCTTGTTGATACTGCTTTGCATACTCAGGTTGCTCTCAGATTCTCTTGTAAAGATCTAGGCCATGTCCACACTAATATGTTTTCGTTTGAAAATGCATATTTCTCTCTCTGTTTTTTGCCTTCCTTCCACATTGAACGAAAACGTAGCTTTTTAGAAACGCTCTCCAAAGTGGAGACATCTGAAACACAGGTTTTCGAAAGCAACGACGCATTTTTAGACATTGGCGCGACATTTTAAAGTGGCGGAAAGTAAATAAACTCCAGACGGAAATGACGCAAAACAAAGATTCACACGATTCGCGCGTGCACAGTACAGGGACGTAAGCCTTTCAGTGTGGATGAGCAACTTTTGGGAAAGGTTCGAAAAGAATTGTGGACGAAAATATGGCCTTTATAAATGTATCCGCATGAATGTAGACCTCGTCCTTGTTGAACAGGTTACCTGTAGTGTAGCAAAGTTCTATATGTAGTTGCTCCTCAACATTTTTGGACTTCACAGTTTGGTTTTGTCATTAATCTTTAAATATGTCCAGATTTCTGTCATTTTCTAGACCCATGAGCCTTGATATCACACGGTTTAACTTCTTCACATATTCTCATAGTTTAGGATCACAAATTAACAAGTAACAGTCAAAAAAAGAGAAAAATGGCATGTACCACTCCATTTAAGGAAAGAAAAATAGCTTGTATTCATCCAGGCTGCTTTGAATGTACACAACCCACTGGTGCATTGCTAATTAGCGAGCATGTCTAGAAAAAAAAATGAAATTCTCATGACCCAGGAGTCAGTGCTTGCTTGGGCCAAAGGTCACTGATCTTTCTTTATCCTACCTGCTGTGTGCCCTCGGGATCAACTCAGTGCTAACCATGTTAATCCAGCCCTAGATTAGACACAGTGACCCAGGACTAACAATGAAACACATACACACACATGCACCACATCAGTGAACTTATATTTTGTGGTTTTCAGAAGTTCCGAACCTGACATTCCTTCTTTTCAAAGCATTTACTTTGATTTATCTTCTAAAGACAGACAAGTGCACTCGCACACATACACACACAGAGGGAGAGATAAGCAGGGGGGCTCTCACATGGGCTAAGGAGCATGGAGGCGGCATTGTGAGTCTCACATGACCGGGTGCAGCGTCACTCGGCCTTCGTGGTGCAATAACAGGATCTGTATGCACTGAACTCTGCCGTGTCGAATTGATGTGACAACCCTGCTATCTCCTGCGACACCGAGTTCACATCCAGCAAGCAAACACTGTGTGGGTATGTTTGCGTTTGGGTATGTGTGGGTACTGGGTTAAAATAAGTACTGCAATGCTCACTTTACTTTAAAAAGTATACTGTCTTTCTCTTTCTCCCAAATTCATTCTTTTGCACTCTCTCTCACCCTAATGCTCTCCCTTCCTCGCTTGCTGCTTCTCCAATTTTCGAGGAACAGAGTGCAAGAAATTAGCATAAGATGCCCAGGGGATATACACAGAGGTAAATAAACAAGAAAAAGTCGTCATCTGAATATCAAAATAGTACATTTGCATGGCTGGTGATCATTAGCTAAATGTAATTTTGCTTCGTTTACCCTGTGCCATAAGCAAAAATAAAGAAAAAAAGTGCACTGATGAGAATGCCGCAAATTTACTGCAAAAAGTTCTCCTTTTTTTTATAACTTCTGGATTTTGCCAAGATGTAAATTTGTAATATATATATATATATATACACACATACACTATATATTTATTTATTTTTATTTCTTAAAATTTTTTTTTTACATTTCGGCAAACTCTTTTCAATGGTGTACTATATATAGATATATATACAGAGAGAGAGAGAGAGAGAGAGAGAGAGAGAGAGAGAGAGAGAGAGAGAGAGAGAGAGAGAGAGCACGCAAATGAAAAGACAGAACATTTGGTGAATCAAGGCCTCATTTGTCCTATTCTCATTCTGTTTCTCTAAACAACAATGCCAATATGTACTGTGCCCTCCTCCACCATGACCCACCAAAACAGCAGGAATAGGACTGGAATTCCAAACATGTCTCAACACCAAAGAAACACTCAGGAGGGGGGAGACAAAATATAAAGGATGACTTTGTGTCCTTTTGTGTGCAGGCCCTTTCATTTCCCTCTTGTGATTTCTGCAAGCCTGGCCAAATATTTGTCAACCAGACAACGAAAAATGCCAACAAGACCGAACAAAGCCGGAAAGCCTCTCTGGACAAGTTGTTTTAGCACTCATTGTCATTCCTTTTTGCCATTATGGGGTTAAAGGTCAGTAGGTCACTTGACCTCAACCAGCGTAGAACGTCACACTTGTGTTTGTACGGGACAGACAGACAGACAGACAGACAGACAGACAGACAGACAGACAGACAGACAGACAGATAGATAGATAGATAGATAGATAGATAGATAGATAGATCTTTGCTGAACACTTAAAGCAGTTGCCATTTTTAGAATGCATTCAGGTGGGTGGTGTAGCTCAAAGTTTAAGAAAGCAAACAGGGTTTTGTTTACAGCGTGCAGCTAACAGAGATCGGCTTCTCGCTGAAATCTGCTCGACATTTGCTGATAGCGAGGACAAATTGGAACTTGTAACCTAAGTGAGTTTAGCAGAGAAGGAAATGGTGAAAATATAATTACATATTGATAGCCGGCGGATGTGGAAGTACCCAGCAATTTCAGCATCAGGTGAAATATTCAAAGTACTGTAGTCAGCTAATCCTGGGAAAGACATTTTTTTGTATATTTAAATCAATGGAATTTTACACTTGCATATGGATAAGCATAGAGCACACAACTGAATATACACTTAATTTATTTTAAGTAAGAAAGGTTCAAAGGTCATCTGGTTGGGAATGGAAACTGGGATTCATTTTTACTTTAATAGGGGTGTGAGTGAGTGGCCAGGTATGAGAAATTCATTAGCATGCAGTCTGACGCATCCTTAGTAATTGCCTGGTCAGGAGAAGCTTTTCTTTTGAGAAGCATAAGCAACTAAGTTTATTATAAAATACTCAAGTGATGCAGCTGAGTTTAAGGAGGTGTCAGAACCCGAATTTAGAGACTGCTAGGTTTCAAAATAATGGTTACGGCCATGTCCACTTTGGGTTTAAATACATAGCAGGCATCAATTTATTAATTAATTAATGGCAATCAGAGACCCCTAAAATACTAAACATTTGCAAGATCATGAACATTCGTTAATTTTTTCTTGTAATATTATACCTTCATTGTCAAACTTGTGTTCTGAAAAAAACATTAAGAAAATCCAGGAGCTGCTGGAGGAAGAATACCTGTTGTCTCCCTGGAAAGAAGTCAAAGCCTTGCAGGAATTGTTGTATTTATCTTCACAATTGTTATTGCATTAATCACCTTTAATAACATCCCCCTTAACCAGACAGCCCACCCACTTAGCTACAAACAGCTCAATCCAGCATTAGCAGGATGAGGAGGTGCAGCTACCTGGACATTTGAGTCTCAGGAGCATGGGGGTGGGGGTCTGTTTTTGATGGAGTGGCACTGCCACGCTCCCATGCTGAGCGCCAGTCACAACAGCGGTTGTGCTTCAATGCTGGAGCAATACTTCAACTTTATTGATGGCCTTGGCTCTGCCTTTCAAGATCCATATTGCTGATGTTGCTTTGATGCCTGGTGCATAGTGCTCTGGAAAATGGAGAAGTCGAAAGAGGGGCATATAGTGAGATTTTACATGGTCCAACTTTTTGACCTGGCACATGATGATATAAATTTTTTTTCTTTAATTAAAGAATACATTTTGGGTAAATCCTCACATTTTTAAAGATACCCTGATTTACAAAAGGCACCAGACGATAAGATGTGACGATATGTCAGACCTCTGCTCCCTTTTCCTGATCCTGTACCTTTTTTTTTAGAATGCAGATAACATCCAATTTACTTTTAAACATGTGACATGCAGGTCCTGTCATGTTTAGATTAGTTGACCTTTCCAGTTGAGAGCTTGCAAAGTTTGGTCACGAATTCTTCTTATTAAGAGCCCTGTAGATGTCAGACCATGTGACTGCACGATGAAACACCACTTGACTGTGTCTATGGGGATCGCAAATTTTATTCTGATGCTAGCACCACAAATCATGTAATATATAAAGATGATGATGATAATAATGATGATGATTGTTAGCATATTCCATACAGTTTCTTCTAGTAAATTGCTAAAATGACATACAGTATGTTTTGTATCATGCATTATGATGCCCAACCAATTTATTCCTTCTGTTGTCTTTCCAAAGGCTTAACTACAAAAGTGATATTTCCTTTGGGTAAATTTGGTACAACTGCAAAAGGGGACTCAAGCCTTGCTAGTGGTTTGCGTCATATGGTGTACCCCTGAGGGACTAGTTTTTAGCATATGGCAGTTTTTTGACACGTCTCAGCCTACACTCTCGAGGGTGTTTTTGATCTGCTTCCAGGATTTTTATTCACAATTGAAAGGATTCTTTGGTCTTATTCTGTTGCGTTTCCTTTGTATGCCATCGATGAGCTCCTTGGGACCTTGTCTTTTAGGGCATATTCAGTGGTTGAGCTAGTTCTTTCTATGTATGAATCATTTATTCATGCTTTTTAACTCCTAGTGGCCTTGAATTTGGCACTGTTCCTGAGACAAATAAAGCAAATTACCGATTTTCATCTTTGTAAAAAACTCACTGTTAAAAAGATCAGAACTATTAAGTTAAGTGCCAAAGTATGTTATCTCACATGAACTCTCTGCAAGGAAAATACTTTTTCTTGTAAGTGAATAAATACCCTTACCTTCCGTAGATCTAACAGGTCTTTCACATGGAAAAAATATATAGTGTACCTTTAGATTTAATTAACACAATTGGACTGTAATTATCTTTTGGAATAAAGCTTTTAAAAGTACATTATCTGACGATTGCATGTTTAAAAGATATTTAAATGTAAAGACATTTATTTAAATGTACAAAAGTTGTACTGTATACTGAACGATACTATTCCTATGACAAGGACTGGTACATTACAGTGCTGTTTTTCAGTATAAAGAGGGCGATTGTGCAAATCTATTACAATATCCGGCATGGAAAACATTGTGTAAACATTATAATACTTTTTATGTGAATGTGTTCAGTGTATAGTTTGCCCTAAATCAGGTTTTTCTGAAACCAATAGATGCTATAGAACGCTTGTATTTTTGGTTTGCGCCAAATCAGTCATTCCAAAAAATATAAAGGTAGATCTGATTAGTTTTAATATTTCATCTTAGCAGCAAAAGAAGATAAAAAATTTGTTGAAAACAATGAAATTTTTTCACGAATTCCTAAGGAATTAGTCAAAACCTGACTCATGAAAGGTCATCTGTATCTACACTGATGCTTCCTACTGGATCTAATATCAGTTGAATTGGCCGTTTTTTTCAGAGTGTTTCAGTAATCTATACAACTTAACCCTCATAAGGTCTTCGTTTCCTGTTTACAAATCTGGTCTTTGGGGTCTATATGACCCCAACAATTGATAGAGAAATTATACAAAAAATATAAATTTTTAATTATACAAATAATATTTTTTTTTTGTTTGTTTACTTCTCATCTATTCATTAATGCTGTGTTTTGGGAGATATGAAGTACTTTTGTACCTATTTTCCACACAATTCCTCAACTACACCATAAACTTGCATATGAAATATTAATTTTTTATGAAAAAAATCACTTAAATGATGATCTAAATTTCTGATTTATGCTGGATTTATAGATTTTTTTTTGACAAATGAAGAAAAAATATTGAGTTTTTTTCACATTTCCCATTCATTTCAATGTGGGGTCATATTGACCCCGAAGACCAGAAGTGTAAAAATGTTTTTTACATACCTTTAGAACAACCGAATCAAGCCCAGTTTTTTTGTGTGTGTATAGATAGATTATGTAGGAAAAGTCACAAAATATTATTCCACTCAGATGAAGGGAACCCTTTTTTTTAATCAAGGAAAAGTCGATTGGGGTCATATAGACACCAAGGACCGATTAAAGGTTAAAGAAATATATATATTCTAAACATTTTTGAGATTTGTGTGTAAATAAAGTCTCTGCTTCTGTCAGACCCATTTTAAGTATCTCCAGTCATAATATTCAATAGCCCACTTGGCCTGAATCATCACATGATTGGGCTTAGTCACTGGTTTTGTATATAAATGACAGTTTACTTGTTTGAGATTTATGTCTTAAAATAGTTCCTTCACCATTATTTGATATGTTATGTGATGAGGATGCATGATAGAGAATGTATAGGGTGTACAGCTTATACATCCCTAGGGTGTACATAGCTTTTGCATACTTATTTGAATTAAAATAAAGTCCACTATTCTGAATGTAATTCTCAGAAGGGGTAGTGTAAAAAGCTCAGACACTGCTCTACAGCATTACATGTCTGATTAACAATTAGACAACAAAATGGAGTTGAGCTGGAACGAGCTACTTCATGATTTGTCGGCATTTATATGCAACACACATCCAAGTCGCGGTAAAATGCGACAGACGCCAAAAATGCGTCCCCCACCTAGAGCGCTGAAGTCATCCTATCGAAAAATATGTCTATATATCAATCCAAAGCACACGTGCTGCACAATCCAGAGCATAGATTATACACCTTCCCTCAAGCCTGTTTAACATTAGAGCACTAAGTAGGTGTTTCTTAGCATTAAGGATTACTAACAAGGCCAGTGGCTACTACGGCCTTGAGCTGGGGGTGTGGACGAGGTGGAAAGGAAATAACAGGAAGTTTCCAAAGAAAACCAAAAAACATCATTTTAGGCTGGCTAGTTTTCCTCGAGCTGTACACGCTGTGTTAAACTCTATAGGTAAAAGATTGTAGACTTTAATCCTCTAGTGGGTTGACAAAAAAAAAAAAAAAAACAGTTCTCTGTTTGACCTGTTTCGACTCTCTCTTGGCCATGCACGCTTCATTGCGCTAATAGTTTATGCTAATTCCCACAAAAAAATACAGAAACTACTCCTTTGTGAGAAGAGAGAAAATAAACTACATAAACTGGGTGGCGTGGTGGCTCTGCCGACAATTAATACCAATATCCTGGCAAGCAGCAGTGCAGAAATCGGATCAGCCCACCCAATTTCCAAGGCAGATGAGGTGTGAAGAGGAAATTTGTTCGAAGCAACAAAATGCATGACCACGGCCGACTCAGGGACGTACACAGGATGTACAGCAAGTGTTTCATTTTCCTCCAGTTTAGCCAATAATGACTTCCTCTATTGCCTCAGTCAAAATGATTGCATATGATGTGCAAATTCTTTGAAATATTATTTTCTGCATTTGTTTATTTATTATTTTATGGATCAGCTTGTAGTGAGCGAAAAAATAACGTATGATTAATTTTAGGGCATTTTGATAGAAATCTTCAATAATTCAAATTGACAAAACAAACAAATGTATTAAACAAGTGAAATAAATGAAAAGGAAACGATTCGTTAACGATATTTTGTCATTTTTCGCCATTTAAAAGCTCATTTTCAAGGAATCAAATATTAAACCATTTTCATTCAGAACATTTAAGGGGTTTTTATTCTTTTGAAATTTCTTTTACAAATATTTTAAGTGCAGTTTAATTTCCTTTCATGTCTGAGGTTCAGACTGTGAAATTTTGCTCATTGTTCTATGATCTCACACTTATTCCTGTTTGAAAATACCATGTACTGTAGAGTTTATACAATGAATTTGTTCCGTGAACATGGTTACAGTTCCATTCTGCTATAGTAGAATAGAATAGAATAGAATAGAATAGAATAGAATAGAATAGAATAGAATAGACTTTATTTGTCACAATACAATATTTGTCACAATATACACTACAGCACAGTGGAATTTGTTCTTTATATATCCCAGTTTGTTCAGAAGCTGTAGTCAGAGCACAGGGTCAGCCATGGTACGGCACCCCTGGAGCGAGGGGGGTTAAGGGCCTTACTCAAGAGCCAAGGAGTGTCAGCTTGGCGATATCGCGCTTGAACTCCCGACCTTATGTTCAGTAACCCAGCACCTCAACCACTGAGCTACCACACCTCAGTCTTACATTTTTTAAATAAGACTAGGCTGACCTACTTTGCAATGTCATGACAGCTGACTTTGTAGCTTAGTGTTCTTATGTGTCAGATATTCATATTGTAAATGTGACAAGTCATTAAACATCAGAACCCAACAGGTCTTTCTTTCATCTTTCTCGTACAGTATAACACATTTTACCTGGCTGTACTCCAAAATCATAAATTATACAAATCAAAAATAATCTTATTAAGGGACAGACTGTTTTGCACATTGCTTCTGTTGTCAAACTCTTCACGTCATTAAAATGTCCTTGCAATACAATAAAGCGTATTTTGTCACCACTTTGAGAGATCATTAATATATTTAAAAAACAAACATGGAAATATTTTAGTTGATTTAATGTATTGCAATTTTTGGTTAGTTTATTTAGTTATTTGTTTGTTTGTTTGTTTAGAACTTATCTTTCTGCACACAGAAAGACAGGTAAAGAACTGGTTTAAGCAACATAGTGGTAAGAAACAGAAAATGACACTAACGAGCTCTAAAACCTTGCCAGCTATATTTAATTGCTTCACAAAATGTGAGTTGGGTATTGATCAGTTTAATGGATATCTACATGCTGCAGCAAATTAAAAATAAAAAAAACAAGTCCTACATATTTTGGCACTCGAAGATATTATATAATAGCTACCGAATTGCCATTCGTTTAATAATAAAAACACGACTGGTTAAATATTAAAACACAGCGAATTAAACATTTACAATGAAAAGAAACGAATTTTGATTAAGTTAGACAGAAATATGTCCCATTTCCCCCTAACAGACCCCACAGAGACCCTGTACAAGTAAAGATTCATTTAAATTAAGTGGCTTTTAATAAGTGAAATTAGAGGCTTTGAGTAATAAGGGAACAATGGTAAAAAGATACAGTGAAGAAGACTTGGTCTAACATGAACAGTCTGCATCATCAGAATCACTGTCTTCTTAAAACCGCAAATAATTTCTCACCTTCACAAACACATTTGCAGAGAAACAGAAACACAGATGTTCACAAACACGGCATTGAAGGTGTGTGAAGCCTTTTAAATAAACAGAGTTAGTCATTGAGATTTGTATTTGCTGACCTTGAGCCCTGTGAAATACAAGGATTTATGAAACTGGAGGGAGGTTGGTTTCAGGAGGTCCTGTACTAGAATTTCCCCAACAGTGGCCCCATTGTATTATGGTTTTAATGCATCCTCATCAGCTTTCTTCATTTTCCCCTTAGGTCATTTATGTGTCCATCTTAAGGACCTTTACATTACTTTATGTGCAAGTGCAAGTGAAGCATTAAAGTGCTTTTAAATGAGCCCTTAGAGGGCCAAGACATTAACTTGAGATAACCGTGGACATTAGGATCCTAATTTCTTTTTTTTAAAGCAACTTTCCTTTCAAGGTTTTTAAATATTGTTTTTAATTCTCTGAATTCTGGTCACACTTGTTAGTCACAGTGAAAAAGTCATAGCCGTAGTCACAGTGAAGGACGTATGGCCTTTGTGCCTCTGAGTTAGAATGAAATGGGTGTGTCCACTGTGCCTGTCAATCTCAATAACCGAGGTGTGGCCTCTGCAGCTTTGAGCGTCAGTCAAGAAGGTGTGGAGGATTGTTTACAACAACCCACGACTCCTTGTTTTATATGCAGTGCTAAGACCTACAGCGACAATGCCAAAGCTATAAAGAATTTTTAAAGGCTGCAGGAATCCCATAAAACATGATCACAATATCCACAGATAATATGAGTGGTGTATACTTGGGGGGGGACAGCATATGGGGTGGTGGGACCTGTATATGTGAATATGTATGTGTGTCATGTGTAGCATCTGGCACTCTAAACCGACAGCAAGATTTCAACATACAAATGGCTTTAATAGTTGCGCAATAAACTGTGAAAGAGTAACACTTGTGATTTCATTCTTCTTCATTAGAGATAATAAATCCTGTGTATTTAGTTCCACCACTTGCTTTGTAGCCATGTGAAACAGCTACTTTATTTCTATCTAAATCATCTTGACATTCAGTAACATTATTATTATTCATTCATTTTCAGTAAGAACTTTATCCTGGATAGGGTCATGGTGGATCTGAGGAACCTGTCCCAAGATAGCTGAGTACAATGAAGGAATACAAGAGGAAACAGACACCAGTCTATTACATCTCTCACACATGTTCACACTTTTGGGCAATTCCAAGAAGCCAGACCACATACTGTTTATGAGAGGTGGGAGGAAACAAGGGAACCCCGAGAAATCCCAAACAGTCCCCTGGAGAACGAAGAGTAAAACGATACACAGACAGTAGGCTGAGTTGAGAACCCTTCACCTGTGAGACAGCAAGACACCCCAATGTACCACCATGCAAAAAACATGCTAATGTTTGTTGAGAAATGTAACCAAGTTGTGAGATATCTATGATATAGTGTATATCCATCAGTCAAGCATGTCGGAATATCGGCAGGATAGAATATTATAGGCTAGATATGTAATGCGGTACAAACTACTGAACACTAGATATATAAGACAGCGAGCATAGATTTTCACCAAAGAACATGAAGTGTCATAATGAAATCAATATGAAAAGTATTTTGCTTGAACAGGAACATGTTTCATTCTGTCCTAGGTGGTGTATCATAAAGTATGAGCTCATACAGTGCATGCCTCAGCCCTTGGTAATGAATTATATTTTTGACCTTGACTTTAAAGTAAGCCTCCGATGTGCCCTGGAGCCATGTGACACTACTGACAACATGTAATGACATACAGATTAAAAAAGAAGCTGAACAGGTGTTCATGCTTGCTAGGTTGAACATACCTGACTGTCACACAAGCCCATTTAAAAACTGCAAGAAACTATAAAATAGCAAGTGTTTCAATGTCTTGACAGGCTTATTCATAAGTCAAAGGGTGCACAGAGAACCTGTGCCAAAGATTTAGCGTTCCTATGTGCTCCAGTTTCAGCCAGGAAGTTCGGAACTTCCCACAGTGTAACATTACTGCACCCCGGAGGGCGAGGATCAGCAGCTGATTGGCTGCAACACTTGTCCTAGAGAGAAAGAGAGACAGAGACAGAAGAGGGGAAGATAAAGAGAAAGGGGGAAGCGCAAAGGCCCAGCAGGCTTTGGGTGACTGACAGCAACATCTCGTGCCCACAGCGCCAAACTTGAACTCCATACAGTGAAGAGGCTATAAGAGGGGAAAAAAAACTACTTAACAGCCCTAATGCACACACACACTCGGTCTGTCGTTCAAAATGCCGCAGACAATTCAGACCACCAATTCTGACACCAATCAGACTCTTCGGATTTGGGACAATTTCTATTGTAAAATTGCCATACAAATAAATCTTACAGTCAGCAAACAGGTAACCACAACAAATGCACTTTTAATTTCGTACTTATCTGTTTTATTCCACTTAAACCGACTTTAAAAACAGACACCTCTCAATCACACACACAGCCAGAAACCCATCCAAGCTTTCAAAAATCAGCACGTTGTTGCGAGCTGTACTCAGCACTGCCAGCAGTGGGAGGAACAATGCTGATAGCCGAGTTGTTCGATCATGTTGTTCGTAACACTTTTTCAACTGGAACTACACATCAAAGCAATGAGCTGAGGGAAAAAAAACAATGTTGGAATTAATTTTCACACTAGTCATATAACAACCTGGGAGGAATCCGGGAGGAAAATGCAAGGCCTGGTGCAAACATGAAATAATAGGTCACTTATGGGTGGGAGCACGTCAAACAAATTCCCTCATCAGTGAATTATCAGCACTAATAAGAACTAATTATTACAGTATTAATACAGTATTACAGAAGCATACATAAAAACAGAAAAGAGCATATTGTAGAGAACATTACTTTTATGCTAATAGCGTACTAGCTATCAAACAAGAAACATCTGGAGATCGGGATAGATTTACATACCTAGCCAGTGACCCAATGGTCACTGAAATGGTGGGATGAACTAAGGACAGTCTCTAGGATTACCAAAGCAGTTCTGAAGAACAATAATCTGTAATATAAGGATAAGATTATTTACTGAACCAAGGACGAGACCTGGGATGGTTTTGCATTCTTCACAACACTACTAAGCTAATCGTTTACATTTCAGCCATCTGACACATATTTATGTAGAGCGACTTACAATTATCTCAGTTATACGACAACAGTTAAGGCTTAAGGGCCTTGTTCAAGCACCCAGCATTAACAGCGTGGCAGGATTGGGATTTAAATTTACAACCTTACAAATAGAAATCCAATGTCTTACCCCTTCCTGTAATCAGATATTGCCTGTATGCTTTTACTAGGACTTGTGTTACATCACCTCAGGCTTCTGTAAATGTTTTAGACTGCATAGTGGTATTCATGAATGTCAGGGGTAGTTACAAGGGGCGGATCTACCGGAGTGGCAACTACCACCCTAAGAAAAAGCACTGCCACCCCAACCCTGGAATTCACAATGTATACAATTTAAATCTGATCAGTTTCCTTGACTAATTTACAGCAGCAACACTGATGAGATAAAAAATATAGCTATTAATAATGGCAAGAAATCTCATCTTTCTGCTAAAGTATAGTCAGAACAAATCACTTTTATGAAGTGCTTAGTTTTAGTGATCACATGACTTTATCTGGGTCCTTTAAAGAATTAAAGCATTTGTATAAATACACATGTAAGTATATTCAATTTTTATTCGAGTTAATTTTAAGGATATATTAGTGTATTAGTTATGGATTAATATATTATAATAGTGTATTAATCACTAACAGCTTAACTCTAAATTGTTTTCAAAAGTAAGTTGTTCAGTAGCTTGCGTCTTCAGAATTGTCTTCACTTTTGACAAATGGCATCGTGTGACAACAGAGCATTTAGCGGTGTGTGATTTAAATGGGGTTTCTGTTGTGTGTGTTTCTTTTTTACTTAAATAAAGTGGTACATTGAGGCTTTGTATCTATATCAAATCTTTATTGTTTGTCATGCTTAGTAAATTTAACTCTGTAGAACTTAAGAAAAAGAAGTTAAATATACCTTACTTAATACTTTAATTTAAGATAAGATAAGATATACCTTTATTTGTCCCACAGTGGGGAAATTTCTCTGTTACAGCCGCAAAGAATAAGAAATGTGCATATGTGTGTGTATATATATATATATATATATAGAGTACAGACCAAAAGTTTGGACACACCTTCTCATTCAAAGAGTTTTCTTTATTTTCATGACTATGAAAATTGTAGATTCACACTGAAGGCATCAAAACTATGAATGAACACATGTGGAATTATATATGGAATTATATACATAACAAAAAAGTGTGAAACAACTGAAAAATGTCATATTCCAGGTTCTTCAAAGTAGCCACCTTTTGCTTTGATTACTGCTTTGCACACTCTTGGCATTCTCTTGATGAGCTTCAAGAGGTAGTCACCTGAAATGATCTTCCAACAGTCTTGAAGGAGTTCCCCGAGAGATGCTTGGCACTTGTTGGCCCTTTTGCCTTCACTCTGCGGTCCAGCTCACCCCTAAACCATCTCGATTGGGTTCAGGTCCGGTGACTGTGGAGGCCAGGTCATCTGGTGCAGCACCCCATCACTCTCCTTCTTGGTCAAATAGCCCTTGATGCCTTCAGTGTGACTCTACAATTTTCATAGTCATGAAAATAAAAAAAACTCTTTGAATAAGAAGGTGTGTCCAAACTTTTGGTCTGTACTGTATGTATATATATATATATATATATATATATATATATATATATATATATATATATATATATATATATATATATATATATATATATATAAAGTAGAAACATAATACAGTATGTCTTTGTCTTTCCAATCCAAGTCAGGTTCATTATCAGTCTTTATTTTACTTTTATAAACCAATCTAAAAATGTGCGCCCCAGTGTACAGTATACACCTAATATATCATTCCTAAATCCACAAAAACCATGCAAGGATGCTTTCATCAGTGTTGCCACCCCTCATCATTCCCATGCCACTCCCTTGTCACCCCATAAATAATTTTCTTGTTCCACCCCTCAATGCATCATTTTCCACTTTGCTGTAATGCCCTGACTAAACACTAAAAAACAAGATCAACAATGTCCATGCATAAAAATGTATTTAGCATTCTTTATTTTCTTTATTATTTGGAAATTCTTTAGCATTGCATTTTTTTTTCTTTAAAATGCATGAATTCAAAGATTGCTGTGACACAGTTTGGTAGAAAGTAATTCTTTTCAATTGAATATGGACAAAAATATATATTTTTGGACTGTATGTATGAGTCTATTGCTTAAAAATAAAGTAACAAATTGTCCGGTATTATTTTTCCAAAATGTTTACAGGTTGTACAGCACTTTATATAGTTACCATGTAAAAATCAGAATGCATGAGCAAAAGTCCCACAGGTGTCAATCGCTATGGCTGGAGTTGCCCATATGTTCTTATTTAATACTTTGTATCCTGGCAAATTTCCTAACCAAATTCAGCACTCATATTAAGTTATGATAAAATGTGATTAGCTATACCTACTTTCAAATCGTTTGTCTTCTTAGGAGGCATAGGTGCTTCCCATTATACAAATTTATACAATTTGTTTTACAAATTTGTTACTGTATTTGTGCCAAATCTAATAATCCAGTGAAACTCTACATTCACTGTGTCTAATAAAGTGGCCAAATACATAAACAGTGTTTAAAAAGACTAGCTCTGCTCCAGTCATTTCTGTTTTGAAACCACTCCAAATAATATCTAATATATATGAGAGTCGCTTGCATGGGGGTCACTTTACAGAGAGTGACTCACAAACTGTTTATAGTGACAGATGGTTATAGTCAGTAACAAAAGCCCATTTTTATTTTTGCACAAAAGAATTTGCAATTCTGACACAGGATGAGGTCTGAATAAACCACAAACAGCAACTTTTACAGACATTCATTTACAAATGCTATTATTCAAATGGATACACAAATAAAGCAGAATATAATCCAAGCATACAGCTGAGCAGTTCATGCTCAAATGTGAGTCAGTGACTTTTATAGGAGATTTCATATCTATGTTCACAACCTTCTGGTCAATAGAAAAAAAAAAAAACCTTGTGTGTCTTTCTATTGCCTTAAATAATTGTCTGAGTTGTGTAGCACTCAAAATAAACACCAAACCCCTGTGAATTCTTCAATGCAATAGAAAACCAAATTATTATAAATCCACCAAGCTAACAGCCACCTGTTTGGCGTTGTTGGGTTTATCTGCCATTACCACCACGTCTCAGCGCACTCATCTTTGACGTTAATAGGGGACAATTGTCAAACAAGAACAAGATGGTGTAACTGACTAGCAATCGCTTTTAGCAACAGTTCATGGCATTTTTCATGGTGAGACTAATTGTGATATCAAGCAGAGGCTCTATTCCATTTAATCAGTGGTCCATAGAGGGTGACAGCAGGTAATCAGGCGTAATTAAAGCCCACACTTGGCACCCCAGGTTGGAACATGGGGGCCAACAGCACCATGGGTCACTGCCATGGCAGGTTCCCTGCTGCTTGATTGTGGATAATAGACACTCCAATCCATTTGGAGGAGGGGTGGTTTGTGGGTCCACCATGAGGTCAATGCCAGGCTGCTGATTGATTCAAATCAACAAAGAGAGAGGCAAGAGTGGGGAGCATGTGGCATAATGTCGATGCTGATGATGTTAACGACACTCTGCTATGTTGTTTTAACATGCAGATAACATGGTTCTGAGAATGGTTTTATAGGTTCAAATGAAATATTCTGTGCTATGCAGGCATTCAAACTCAGCATTGATTTTTACAGTATATCAATTACATAAGCCAAGCCAGTGATCCCACTTAAGACATTTAAGATCAAACATCTAAAGTGATGCAGTAAAAAAACAATGAAGATGTTTTGTGGTCTTTCTTATCTGCACAAGGCTTGCCTTAGTTGTTGAGTTCTTGCAGGAACTTTTCTCTCAAGTCATTATTAAAAATGACAACAGGCATATCCTTGAATTAATGTTTGCAAAACCCACAATTACTGTCAATGTTGAAGCCCCAGGCCATGCTGTGCAATATTCAAATATGTTCTTTAAATCATGGATTGTAGTTAATAATAATTTTTTTCTCTTTTTTTTTTTTTTTTGACAAATCCAGTCAACGTTTATTAAAAAAACACTGCACGCAAAGTGTTTATGAAGCTCGGAGACCACAGCGGTGACTTAGTGCCAGCATGCCTATGTGATTGTGTGTGGAGAAATAAGCAGTGAGTGGCAGTGCATGGTGGGAGATCACAGAGAAAGCAGCAAAATGAAGGAACAGAGATTGTAATGAGCTGTGAGCAGGGGAGCTGATGTAAAAGAAACCGTTTCATTCATGCTTTTCAAGGCAGATGATTTTCGCTCCCTCCCTCTCTTTCTGCACAACCTCCTTGCAGAAGGAATCAATGGTGAATCAATGGGTGTCTCGGAGAGCTGTTTGAGGAAAGCAATTCCTCCACGTTGCTTTAAAAAAAAAAAAAAAAAAAAAAAAAAAGATGGTGTGCCAAGAATTCCAAGAGATGCCGCTGCTTCGTCCAGGGCGGACAATTTATTGACAGAGGAGGATGTACTGTACAAGAGAAAGCCTTAGGATTAGACAGGCATAAAGAAATGCAAAGGAATGGACTATCACAGCTTTGTTGGTGGTGACAGGAAATGCAAAGAATTTATGAGAAAGTAAAGTGCATCCAATTAAAAAAATTTACATAAAAAGCAAAAACAAAACCTCACTACTGCCCCAGCACTAAGCTTAGCTCATGACGTATCTGTGCTCTTATTATTTATAAAATATTTACTTTGAGACACTGAGGTGGATATTTCTAGAGATTCAGAGATTTCTAGACCTTCCTCTCCCTAGCTTTCACTTCCAACACCTCCACAGGGATACCCAGACAATTCCAGGCCAAATAAGAGATATTATGTCTCCATCTATTCCTTACTGCCCCACTGAAACATCTTACCAGGAACATGTCCTAGACACATCCTATTTAGATGCCCAAGCCAACTCAACTGGCTCCTTTGGGTGAACAGGAGCATTAACTCTGAGAATGTCCCAGCTCTTTAACCTATAGCTAAGGTTGAGCTCAGCCCCTCTGCAAAAGAAGCTCATTTCCGCTGTGACTTCATTCTTTTTGGGTGCTACCCAAAGCTTGTGACCATAGGTCAAGGTTGGGACATAGACTGACCGATAAATTGATAGCTCTGGTTTTTGGCTCAACTCCTTCTTCTCCGAGGCAGACCATTACAACCTCCTGACTGCTGACACTGCACCAATCTATCTGTCAATCTCTTGCTCCACTTTAACCTAAGTTGTGAACAAGACCCACAAAACAAACTAAAACTCTTTTGCTTGAGGCAGTATCTCATTCCCAACCTAAAGGGAACAAGCCTACAGATAACAGATATACAGATAACTTAAGCTAAAATAAAACGATGGACATTCTCAATTAATTCAGTTGCTGATAAAGCAACATTTTGAACATTTAGAAGATGTAGCTAACAAGGTCTTCTACATTAACATCACCCAAAAGAGATTGAGGGTTGCCACTTGTCTGTGAGTAATTAACTGATAACAATAGTTCATGATATACAGTACATTTAGAATTTAGATAATGGACGGAAATGGCAGGTTATGTGTTCAAGCCCAAACATTTGTTGTATTTTACACTGGAAAATTGGTTCAGTTCATTTGCACTATTCTTATTAAATTCTTGATTGACGGTCACAATACACTCAAAAAACATTTATTTGCAGCAATTGCACATTTCATTACATTTTCTTCACTCACTTGGGAAATTGAGGAGCTGGACCTTGCAGTGGGGCTCATGGTACTTCCATTGTGTTAATAGGAACATTTCTGCAGAAGTTTGAGTAAAGTTACTTAGAAGTAAGTCATTTCAACTTGAGAAAATTTTTCTGTTGTTCTGTATCAGGACATGCAATGTGGACCTCATTATTGTAAGTGGATCTACAAATTCCCACATTTGCAGAAATCATTTAAATGCTCATAATTAGAGCATTCATATGTATATAGAAATATTACCATACTAATGAAGATGAAGTGAAACGGCTAACAACAATTATTATGGTGCCTAACTACAATAACACATCTTGCAAATTCAGACGTTTTTTTTCTTTCTGAATGTAACTCAGTGTTTGTTCTTTTTTTTCTTTCTTGAGTTCCATTATTCTTCCTATAAATATATGCAGTATATAAATATATATATATGACCCAGTCCCTCACAGGACTTCAAGACATGCAGTTACATCTCATTATGCTCTGTGGAGAAATGAGAGAGACACGTGGCTGAGTTGTACATTCCAAGTGCTAGCACAGCCCCATAGGAAACTAGTGCTGCTTGGGCTGGAGATCAGTGAGCTGTGACAAGGAATTCGAATTAAAAA
Organism: Silurus aristotelis; assembly: GCF_946808225.1. Taxonomy (NCBI): domain Eukaryota; kingdom Metazoa; phylum Chordata; class Actinopteri; order Siluriformes; family Siluridae; genus Silurus; species Silurus aristotelis. The sequence goes on along the minus strand of NC_139601.1, from coordinate 14,395,019 downwards.
AGAAGTGCATTATCTAAAGCATGGAGAGCAAGTTGGTACCATATCATCTCCCTAGATCTGTTGTTCACCACCACACAGGGCCCTTCAAAGCATTCTCATTACTCTACATCCCTGTGTTCTTTGCAAGCTTATATCTTAGTTAGCATTTCTGCTTTTTTTTTTTTGCACTCTTCACTCCTGTCCTCTCATTATGTTACCATGAGAGAAAGTTTGGAAAACTTTATTTTGAAGAATTAGGTAGCACACTATATTAGAGCACATATGTGTGGTTATTTAGCCGTGAATGAAAAAGATTTGTCTTTATCTGAGCTTTGTTATGATAAAATGACTATTAGTATATTTTGGAATGTTTTTATACATGCAGTTGAGAATAAATTGTTCAAGTAAATTAACCTTAATTTGTGTATTACAGCTTTAGGTTTTATGTAATGTCAATCGTAGTTATGGCATTTAAAAAAAAAATAAAAAACCTGTTAAAATTCGGCTTGTTTCATATATCAAATAGTGACTATAGTGTCAAGATGTTTGTCTGAAACCAGTATTCTAAGGTCAAGATGAATTTTTCATATTTATCTGCAAAACATTGGGCATGAATTTGTAATTTAACCTCATTTTATTTTCCATTAGCTACAGCAAGGAATAAAGCCACTATGTATTTTTATTCATCTTTATTCTTTTTTTTATGCATTTATAATTCTGATTTTGCTCGTTTTTAAATGTTGAATTTTACCACGAAACAATGTATTTGTATATGTAAGAAAATAGCTGGTATTTCTTTTGGGCATATTCATATAGGTTGTTTGTTTCTTTCTTTCTTTCTTTCTTTCTTTCTTTCTTTCTTTCTTTCTTTCTTTCTTTCTTTCTTTCTTTCTTTCTTACCTGTTTAGAACAATACAGTTATGAATCATTTTACATACATACTTATCTATTAATAATGCCAATAGTTTAATGTTACTGTGATGAAAACAACAATTACTACCACTATTAATAATAATATGTATATATCTATATACCGTAATTTTCTATAAAGACTATAAAGCGCACCCATATATAAGCCGCACCCACTGAATTTGACAAAGATTTTTATTTTAAACATAAATAAGCCGCACCTGTCTATAAGTCGCAGGTGTCTAAACTGAAAATAATGAACTTTACACAGGCTTTAACAAAAGACAGTGTCTGTTACACGGTGTAACGGGTGAAATATGTTGTGGCTCCTTTAGGAGCATAGCGGCATTTTGGGAATAACCTGCCGCATTTTTTCGGTATTACTGCATGTGTGCAAGGCTGAGGAATATGTCCTTATTATTTTCTGATGCTCATTTCTAAGTTTCTTTGACTAACCCGTAACGCTGTTGCCAAGAAAAATAAAAAAGCACGAGTTTTGGAAACCTGTCTGTGCTTATATGATTTCTCTTGCAACTGGAGTTAGTGAGCTCTCCCTTCACCCAGACTCAACGCGCTACAACGGCTTGTATCTAAACAGTAACAGTCTTTTGGCATCGTCATGCGTAAAAAAAAAAACCTTTTTTTCTCCCGATGCCGTGCAGCTCAGAACACAGGTGAGGTGCATTTTTTTTTCCGTTTCCATTCGGAAATTTCATTGGTCTAATGTTATGGGGTTCAGTTTTTTGGCTTGAAGTTTGTGAAACCGGGAAAAACCCAGGAAAAATTCATAAATTAGCCGCTTCGTTGTTTAAGCTGCGGGGTTCAAAACGTAGGAAAAAAGTAGCGGCTTATAGTCCGAAAAATACGGTATGCATGTATAAATTCATTCTCTTCAACCATAATACGTTGCACTGAGAGAGAATAATCATATTATTTCATAAAAAAATAAAGGATCATTAAAAAGGTTCATCTATTCAAGAATGTGGCAAACATTGTTGTATAATGTACAAATGACCTGAGCTAACTAAACTTGGTCTATAATTCCAGCAAAATTTTACTGTTTCCAAACTTACACTGTTATTATTTTAAACTTCGTTTCATTTAGAAATGATTAAATACTTCCTCAAGTTATTAATTAACAAAGTGCAATAATAACTACTCAATGATCTGTTGAACATTTAATAATTACCATTATTAATGACTGTAGCACATGCCTCAGGTTCAGCCGTTTATTTGCTTATGTGCAAAGGAGTAGTGCATGTATTAATTCACCATTATGAAAACATTTATTAAGTATTAAATATATGCTAATAAATTGAAGTATTACCAACAACTTAAAAGTGTTTTTTTTTTTTAAGTAGTCATCAAGGTATGACACATCAAGCACAAGCCAATGACATGAGAAGGTAGAATCCGGGAATTCTGATGCTTAAAAAAAAAAAAAACGTGAATGCTACCTTCTCTAGAATATATATATATTAATATATTACATATTATAATATTAATATATTATATGAATGACAGGCAAATAGAGACCTGACTGATTAGATGTAGGTGGCCCCAAATCATTTGTCTTTCCCCTTTTTTGCTGGCCTAGGGATAATAAAGCTGTTGAAATGTCAGAACACTCTTCCATAACTTCACTATACATTCCAAGTAAATGTTACTCCTGCATTTTGAAATCACTTTAAAACCGATTACATGATGTAGCCTATGCTGTCTATCAAGCATAGAGTTTTCCATGTTCTTAAACCCTGCTGGATTTGTCAAATAAAAAAAAAAAGTAATTAAATAAATACTGAATAGCAATGAAATATGTGAAATGTATTCCAGGAAAAAAAAAAATTTCAATAAATAATCACATTTCTGTATTTGTACCGACTACCAGATCGACCAGATTGGGCTCAACCGAATGGTTTATTATGTAAGGAATAATACACAAAAGGCAGTATGGTTACCTAAAAATGATTTTGCCAGTGCTTGCAAGTTCATACAGCAAAGTTCTTCCTGTTTTAATAAGTTGTCATTCCCTCACAAGCAGCCAGTGACTATTAGAAAACTTTGACTTTTGAGACTTTCAATGTTAAAAACGTGTCTGCTAACAAAGTTGTGTATTAAATGCATATATAATTTATATATATATATATATATATATATATATATATATATATATATATATATATATATATATATATATATATATATAATTTTTATTTTTATTTTTATTTATTTATTTATTTTATATATAAATGTCACAGCATGCTGGGGGTTTTTTGTTGGTATTTTTTTGCCATTTTCAGTTACAATTCTTGTTGTGGAATGTATATTAGACACACTGGTTCATGTTATCACCTCATAGCCGCTGCAAACTGGTTCCTTCACCAGCCACTTTTTTTCTCTCTTGAATTAAAAAAAACCCCACAAAAACAACAAAAAATCTAAACCTTCAAAGTTTGTCATGGTACAGAGAAACCAGAAGCACAGTCATCTGGTTCCTGAATGATCTCCCATAATGGATTACTGAATGCAAAGTTCTTACACTAGAGACTTCCATAAATGTTCAATAAAACGTTTTTTTACAGAAAATCATAAAAACATATCAGTGACTATATTATGTTATTCTTTAGTGAATAAATTGTTGTATTCTTTGATAATAAAAAAAATTAACATTATGAAACATTATAAGTCATTAATTAATAAAGTTAGAATTAGGGGTTAAAACAAGGTCTGATGTGCAGGTCTTGAAGGGCCTCATTAGTGCAGGAATTTAGTGCTCAACATGCTCGAACACATTAGTTCAGTTCCTGGCGACCTCCGTAATTAGCCGAGTTAAATCAGGAAACACTCGAAACATGCAGGGGTTAGCAATGTGACCCACATCATTTATTAACAAAACCATTAGCTATTAGTTAGAAGGGTTTTGTTTTTATAATTATTATAAAATAATTTTTATAATAATTATTATTATTAGCAAATCTAATTAATACAATAAAAACAGAACCCAACCCAACCAATAAAGCAAAAAAAAAAAAAAAAACGAAAGAACAACCCAAATCATTCATTCTCTCCCGCTTATCCGTAATTCGGGTCGCGGGGGCAGCAGTCTAAGCAGGCCCCCGCCTTCGACTGCTGCCCAATCCTTACAGCACCGTCCCTTACGGTCCCTCCTGCAGGTGGTGAGCCCACGGGAAGGCGGCCCCACGTCACTCCGACGTCACGGACCTTGATATTTCCCTCGTAAGGGACCCCCGGAGCATAGAGGGTTAAGGGCCTTGCTCGAGGGCCCAAGAGTGGCAGCTTGGCGATACCGGGGCTCGAACCCCAGACCTTCCGATCGACAACCCAGCGCCTTAACCGCTGGAGCCACCACTCCCCCTCATTCACCACAACCCAAATCATTCCCACTCAATTTAGTACAGATGGAAGAAGAGGAGGAATGGGAAAACTTTTTTTTTTTAAACTCCAAAAGGAGTTAAAGAGGGAAAAAGAACCTTTGGGCTCTATGGGTTTCAATCTACAATAAGACGTCATTTTTGTCCAGAAAATTATTTCAATAACGAGGGCACATTCAACTCAAAACAATCAAGATGGTGGACAGTGCTGTAACTGTGCTTGTTGTGCCTGATTCAGTTTGATAGAGACAAAACCTATAACTATAAACTACATTCATTCAAACAGACAAAAAGTAAAAAATGCATTAAAAAAAGACGCAGATGAAATGTCTTCTGGTTTTTTACACATTCGTAGTATAAGTATGTAAGCTGTTTCAGATGTTTCCATATGTGGATGATGTGAAGGTTTTGGAAAACATGAAAATGAAAATTCATTTGGAAAAAAAATTTAAATGTTGAAAATGTAAATAAAGTTATTTTAAAACAAAAATATAGTTTACAGATTTTTTTTTAGATTTAGGTTTTTTAGATGAATTCAGATTAATCTAGATGGAGTGCAAGAAAAAAAAAAGATAGATAGACGGGTACATTTTTCCACTTTTCCTCTTTAGTGTCTTATTATTTTATTAAATACTGGATGTTAGTGGATTCCTAAACAACCAGCAAATAGACATAGCATTTTTGTTGTACCAAGGTAAATCCAATGGCTTCCCTAAGATGCCTAAATCAGGACCAACATTATTATTATTATTATTATTATTATTATTATTATTATTTTTGTTTTGCTTTTTCTTTTTTTTTATTATTTATTTATTTATTTGCTTTTTTTTTTTTTTTTTTAGAGAATAGTTGGTCATAAAAATGCTCAATGTTGTTACTTCAGATTCTATGTAGCATTGGTCAGTGGACAAACGTGGTTTAAATCACAGTGAAAATTCTTGCAGGTATTGTTTTATTCAGAGGGATTAAAAATTCTACATATTAAAGACTTGTGTTGGTGCTTTGAAAATAACGTCCTTCTAAAACCTATTTTATGGCAGAGTTATTATTTTTTTTAAGAGATAAATTGTAATGTTTTACCTCAAAATATCTAATTATGTAAGAATATATGTTGGCAGTTCAAACATAACACCTTTATCCCATGTGCAATTGGGTGAAGAAATAAGTAAGTGATTTCTGGTATAAATTTCCACAAGCAGACAGAACAACACGGTTGGCTGTGTTGGGTTTGATTGGTAAGCATGAACTTTTTTTCGCCATTTCAAGCGAGGAATAAATCTGCACCACAAAGTTGACAACAACAAGCCTGAGGCTTGAAAAACTGCACAGTGTGATTGAAGCTAGTGCTATGGTATTAATTGAGGGCATATCAAGAGAATATATCAATTAACTGTCAGGAACATAGCAGACAGAGCCTCAGGAAATTATTCATTACTTTAAACTATGCGTGTTTTTTTTGTTGTTGTTGCTATGGTAAAAAAAATGTTTGCAGATGCACACAGGTAACAAGCACAAAGACTGGTCTGTTTGCTGGATGCACACTGCTGATTGTGTTGTTTGTGATTGAAAAGGCAAGTGTGAAACATGGTCAGGTTTGAGCCTCAAGAAACATAGATTTCATGACTTGTCGCAGATTTCATGCATTTATTATTAACCACGCATCCAGACAGAAGTTAGCAATGAGTAGCAAATCCACTGTGATGTGGAAAACAGCTACAAGTGCTTCTTCTACCTACAAACCGAGAAACGCATTAATGCCATGGAAATAAATTGGGAGTTAACTCTAAATGTGATATTTGGTCTGCAATAGCAGTCGCATGGGAAATCGCAGGGCTGTAAAACTAACCAAGGGTGTCGATCCTGATTTTTTTGGGGGGGGTTGTTCGATTGATAGAAAATAAAACACATTCTACTTACTGTTGATATCACTTTCAAACAAGTTTACAACTATGCTTTGTCTGATTGCCATAAAGGTAATAATATCACTGTGAGATAAACATAGTTTTTACACACTAACTTATACACACTATGAGATTATAATACATACATATATATATATATATAAATAATTCTTGAATGGTCCATGTGATAGGCTTATTGAATTAATTCCTGTTCACACTTAGCAGCAATAAAAACTTGTTTCCTTCCCAAACCTGGAAAAATTGCCAAAATGTACCCTACTAAAAACAGAAAGAAAATGAGATCCTCTGTCCTGCAAGCGTTCCCAAAGCACTAAACCAAGCGATTTCTTCAATACATGTTTATTTTATCTGTTCATGTCTTTTATTATGTAGATTGCCTGCCTTTACTGCCATCCCTGTAAATTAGTTGTAACTATAGAAATAAGAAAGTGCATTTGTGTTATAATTAAAATTCCAAACATTATAACCAGCACTATTAATAGAGTTACTGTTAAAGGAAATTAATAAACAATTTCTGACTATTCGGATTAAAGTGTTTAGTAGCACTATACTGTAAAACAGTATAATGCTTATTTTGGAGTATAAATACCACTCTGGAAAGTGCACTTTTATAAAGTTATCCCAAAACTGCATGCCTATAGCCTCTAGCCAAGCTCTGATTGACAGGTTTCGATCATCCTTCCCTGGAAAATCCACCCCACTTCCAATGACCTTCCCAATTTTCAGCCCGTAATGCTAAATTGCAGGCTCTAAACTGGAATGAATTCATAAAATGTGCACACATGCAAAAAGGTCAGCGGATGGAGATAGGCGATCACGTGGGAGATCATATTTACATCGTCTAATTCTTAGGGAAAAGACAGAAGCAAGACAGACTGATGAGCGATGCATAGTGAGCGAGAGACAGAAAGACTGATGGCTCGACAGTCAATCAGAGGGCAATGGGAGGGTGAGCACTGCACCATGGGACTCATTAAGGCTTTACATGGCAGAGAAAGAATAAGATAGAGGCGCTGACAGAGGCTGACCACAAAAAGACAGTTGTGTGAAAAAGTAGTATTGTGAAGTAAAGCTCCCACAGCGAGGTGTGTGATGGAGCCCGACGATCCACACGGACTTCATTTGAAAGTTCAATATCATCTTCGAATAGCAGCCACTTCAAAAATAAACACGATTGCGCCATGATACAAGAAGCGAAAGGCTGTACTGATTTATTGAAGAAGTCCCTTCACTTCTTCTTTCATGAGAAACTGTAGTTTCATCACAAAAAGGCCTGGATGACACAATGGTTGGCAATTTTTATCAAATTTATTTGATAGAAACTCTTTTCAATTTTAATAGTCATGATCAAGTTACATTTTTGCCTGAAAGCGGTACAGAAAAAGTAAGATTCCTTAGTTTACCTTCTCAATTTACCATATTTAGGTATGAAAAGTGGTGTATGAAAAGAGTATGTCATATGAAATCACCTTGCTATTGGTTTACACCTTCAGCAGGTAGATGGGGATATTAATAAGACAACAATTTGGCAATAATTTAAAAATTACAAAATTTATAGAATTTTTTGTTTGTTTGTTTGTTTTTTATAAGTTGTATATTATTTATATATCGCAGGTATTTATACTAATCTTTGCATCACACAACCAATAATAAAGAACAACCCAAATCATTCATTTTCTCCCGCTTATCCGTAATTCGGGTCGCGGGGGGCAGCAGTCTAAGCAGGCCCCCGCCTTCGACTGCTGCCCAATCCTCACAGCACCGGTCCCTTACGGTCCCTCCTGCAGGTGGTGAGCCCACGGGAAGGCGGCCCCACGTCGCTCTGACGTCACAGTCCTTGGTTTATTTTTCTCGTAAGGGTCCCCTGGAGCATAGAGGGTTAAGGGCCTTGCTCAAGGGCCCAAGAGTGGCAGCTTGGCGAATACCGGGGCTTGAACCCCCGACCTTCCGATCGGTAACCCAGCGCCTTAACCGCTGGAGCCACCACTCCCCCAGTCAGTCAATCAATTCGATCTAGCTACTTCTTTAGACGAAGAATTAATTGTTGGTGACTTTAATATGTATTTTGAAAATCAGAGAGACTCCTTAAGAACAGCAGTTGTGTTCATTCTAGATTCAGTAGGAATTAATCAGAATTTTATAGCACCCACTCATAGTGGTGACACACTCCTGATTCAATATTAACATTTGGATTCGATATAAAAATAGTAATAATTCCACAGTCTAAAGCTATTTCAGATCATTACCTCATCTATTTTTAAATCTGCCTCAGTCATTGCATTAGTACCTCGCCTCGCCGTAGTTATCGACATAAATTAGATCTCCGTCTGACCCCGCAGAGCCCAACTAGGCCACCGAATGCCTAAAATCAACGTCCCGTTACACTCTAGATGATGTAGCTCCCCGTAAAAACAAAATGATCAGGGAAAAAAAACACTGTGGTATAATGATCATATGCGCACCTTAAAACAGACCAATGGAAATTAGAACAAAAATAGTGTCAAACCAAATTGACAGTATTTCACATAGCATGGAAGGAAAGTCTCCTGAGTTATACAAATGTAGAAGTGTTGCAGATCGGCATATTTCTCTACCCTCATAGGAAAAAAAAAAGTATAATCCTAGATTTTTATTCAGTACGTTAGCAAAATTAACAGGAACTAAAAGCACTGCACTAACATGCACAAAATCCATAGATAGCAATGATTTCATAAACACTTTCAATAACAAAGTTGAAAACATCAGGCAAAAGTTCCAGACGATTAATATAAATCCAAACTATGTTATAAATAACCCTGTAGATAGCACTATAATTATTTCAGACAATCAATTAACAAAGTTTTATTTCTATTCAAGGGAATGACAATTATTATTTATTTCCTCGTCAAAATGATTAACTTGTATTCTCGACCCCTTGCCTACAATTTTCTTCAAACAGATAATTCCACAAGTAATAATAATAAACTCTTCCATCAGCATTGGTTATGTACCTAAAACTTTCTTTCGGCTTCTCCCATTAGGGGGCGCCACAGCGGATCATCCGCATGTTTGATTTGGCACATGTTTTTATGCTGGATGCCCTTCCTAACGCAACCCTCCCCATTTATCCGGGCTTGGGACCGGCGCTAAGGCTTGTGCAACCCTAATGGCTGGGGTTGGTTCCCTGACCGGGTACCTAAATCCTTTAAACTGGCAGTGATCAAACTGATTAAGAAACCTGACCTTGACCCATGTCAGCTGTCCAACTATAGACAAACATCAAACATCCCCTTTTTCTCCAAGATTTTAGAAAAAGTTGTAGCATAGCATTTATGTTCACATTCACTAAGGAATAATCATTTTGAAATGTATCAGTCAGGATTTCGGCTTCATCATAGCACAGAGGCAGCACTAATTAAATTCATTCAAATTTATTTGTATTGCACTTTTAACAATGAAGATTGTCTCAAAGCAGCTTTACATAGATAATATTGTGTTAAAAAATGAATGAGATGCTCTTTATGTGTAAGTTCGTCCTTGATGAGCAAGACGGTGGCGCCTGTGGCAAGGAAAAACTCCCTGGGATGGCATAAGGAAGAAACCTTGCGAGGAACCAGACTCAAGAGGGCACCTATCCTCATCTGGGTGGCACCAAATGTCCATTTTTTACAAATAAATGATGCAGTGATCGTGATCAGATGCAAACTGTAGTCCTGAGTCAGTGTAGCAGACTGCTGACATTAACTACAGTCCAAATCCAAATCCTTAAAGTCCCTCTCCTTAATCTGTAATTTTATGGATCTACCATATGAGAAACCATCCCCAGCTGCACAGAGCTCCAATTGAAGAGAACACAATCCAGATGCAGGCCAGGACAAAATGGGCAGATCCGAGGAAAGGACAGGGGCAGGAACTGCGGTCGCTGGAACCTCAGGAGCATGTCTAATTTGAGGGGGGGGGGGGGGGGGGGTTAAAGTGCTAAATAACCTGCTATTGCCTCTGATCAGGGTTTTGTCTCCTTACTTGTTTTGTTCGATTTTAGTGCAGCTTTTGACACCATTGACCATCCTATTCTCTTTGCTAGACTAGCGAATGTTGTTGGAATAAAGGGAACAGCTCTTTCCTGGCTTAGGTCTTATCTGACTAATCGCTATCAGTTTGTTGATGCAATTGGTGAGTTATCCAAGTTTAGTGTCTTAGGCCCACTGGTTTTCTCTATGTATATGCTGCCTCTGGGTAAAATTATACATACACATGGTATTATTATTACATGCTACACTAGACAGTGGATGCTTGATAACTTCCTTCTGCTCAACCTCGGGTATGACGGAAGTACTTTTACTAGGACCACATGCAGCTAGAAGAAAAACTTTCAGATTACGTAACATCAGTTATGGTCTTTCTGTCTCTGTGTACAGCAGTCAAAGACCTTGGTGTGATTAGTGACTCTAGTCTTTCCTTTGAGGCACAGGAGGTAAAGGAGCAGATCTAGAGGGATCATGGATATAGAGTGTTTGGTGTATTGGGATATTTGTATGCTGTCGTCCCCTCACTCTCACACGTTCATTTAGGTTTGTTGATGGTGGTGTGGTGGGCCGTCTCTTATCACAGAGATCCCTCATGTCAGTGTTACCTTTTGGTTTTCCCTTTTAGTTATGCTGCCATAGCAAGTCTTGCCAGACCCCCAACTGCAGTGTCCTTAACTTACAACAATTAGGATACTTAATAATCCATCTCTCTCTCTCTCTCTCGCTCTCTCTCGCTCTCTCTCGCTCTCTCTCGGTTGAGTTAAACATGCTCCTGAGGTACCAGTGACCACTGTTCCTGCCCCTCTCCTCTCCACGGATCTTCTCGCTTTAACTGAACCTGCCTCTGGATGGTGTTCTCTTCGATTGGAGGCCACTCTGTTACACATTATCTGTGTAAAGCTGTTTTGAGACAATGTTTATTGTTAAAAGTGCTATACAAATAAATATGAATTGAATTTATCAGTTCAAAAAAACAAATCTCCAGCAATAAGACTAAAGCTAGTAATCAGCTAATCCTTGGGGATCTGAAACAGTAACTAACCATATAGGCTGTACTTTGAATTTAAGGAGTTTGTTTCATGATTGTGCCAAGAAACTAGGTTTCCAACAAGCCACATGACTTTCTGCACCTGATTCACATTTACTGCTAATTAGCACTGCTCATCCTTCCCTGCACCCCCTGTCTTTTATTTGTCATCTTTTATGGTTGGCATTGGGATTTTCTTTTCAGTTCAGGTTATGGTCTTTGTTTCTTTGTACCTTTATTTTTTGTTTGGTTTTAATTCAGTTTATTTTGTTTTTATTACTTTATTAAAAGATTATCTGCACTTGCATCCACCTTATTCCGAGGCAGTTCATCAGTCTACAAACAAACTGCTGAGTTGAGAATAGATCCCCTAATGATTTGAACCTCTACAAAACAATTTATTCCAGTTTACACCATTATGTACTGTAGATTTGTACCTAAGAGCCGATGTTATTCTCATAAAGTCTGTCCATTGTTCATTTCACAACTCTTTCATGTTTCTATAAAAGGCTACTGTGAATGGCTCAAGATGTAAAATTGAATTGAAAGGGGCACCAACTATATGATATCTATGCTCCACTGTTGTACAGAACAACATGCGGCCTACATTCAGTAATTATAGACCACTCAAGTGCTATACACTGGGTCTATGCAATAAAATGGCCATGTGTGCAGCCATAAAGTAGATGTAGCAATGAACATATTAATGTGACCAAGTGCACAATATTTCTGTGGTTTAGCTTCACATTAAGGTCTTTCACCCCATGCACATACATTACTGTGGATTTTTTTGGCACTTGTTTAAAGAATCGATCTTCACACCCAGCAGGTGAAATCCCACCAGCTATACTCTCAAATATTCCTTTACAAATACCCTCACCATCTATTTTATTAGGAACACTTATTCTGTAATGCAGCTATACAGACAGCCATGTGACAGCTATGCAGGAAATCATGCAGATACAGGTCAAGAGTGTCAGTTAATGTTTACATTAAACATAAGAATGCGGAAAAAAAGACCGATATTTGTGACTTTGTGGCACTCGAACAAGCCAATTTGAGTATTTCAGAAACTGCTGACCCCCTGGGATTTTTCACACACAACAGTGTCTAGGGTTTACATAAAGTAGAACGGTGCGGATTTAAAAAATCGAAACAAGTGACAGTTCTCTGAGATGAAAATGCATTATAGATGAAAGAGAATCACGGTAAATGTAGCCAGTTTGGTTCAAACTGCATGAAAAGAAATAGTAAGTTATATAACCACTCTAAAAATATGGTGAGCATGTAAATAATGAGCCTTGAGGTGTCCGAGTTACAACAGTAGATGTTCCTATTAAAATAGACAATGTGGTCAGTCCTGTGTAGAAGGTCATCAGAAGCAATAACAACGTTATGAAGAACAACTTGTGATCACTGTTTTGAAACAGGGCAGGTTCCAGCTTGGCTTCCCATGCAGTGGTATGCATCAGGTGTCAAGATACAGGGTTGTTTGTGCATGTGTTCCCTATTTCATTCTTAGCTGCTGACACGAACACAACCATGCACGCAAGCACGCACACATGGCCGTCACTCACCATCTGATTCTGACAGATGCATGCAGACATCTGGGCAGTCAGGCATGGGCCACGTCACTGAGTGTCAGTGTCGTTTTTGTGTGTGCGTGCGTCAGTGAAGACAATTGGACAAGTCTGTACAACACTGACCATGAGGTTAAAAGGTCTCTCTGCATGACACGTCCGCCATTTACTTTTTCACCTTTCAGAACGACCTACTCATGTAGCTTTTAAGAGCTTTTTCGCATGGCAGGTGAGATATTGCTCGCCCCTCCTCCTACCTCCCTTCTCTTTCTGTATGAAATGTCAGAATTCTTCTGTTCAGCAAAGCTGTTTGTATGGCAGGCAAAAAATAACATTCACCTCTGAAAGAATGGAAGCAATGCTAGGCACAGCCAATGCTTTTCCCTCATATATTGAGTGATTATTTCTAACCAACAGATGTTTTATGAAATATAGAAAAATAAATAATCAAAAGCAAATAAATACACTCTCAATAAAGACACATTACTGGAAAAAAGCTACTTCATGTCATCATCTCTAGATTTATAACTGATAATGTAGCTAGAGCTAAAATTAGCTGACAAACATCTGTTTTTATACATTGCTAAGAAATAGTTCATAGCACCTAGCACATAAAATTTTCAAAATTAGCTAGCTAGCATTTATAGGTTAATGCCTTTATGCATTGCTCAGCAAATATTAAGACCTGCTAGAGGTAATTTAACAGTAGCTAGTCAAAGTTAGCCAACAATTTTACTTTATACTTTACTCACGAGAATGAAACATATCACATATTTATTTGTTGCCTCAAACAAATGCTGATGGTGGAAACGTACCTGACAAAATCACTCTAACAACAGACATTGACAATGTTACAGTTAACAATGAACACCATTTCCATTGTTTTTATCATTTTACCCAACTAACTATCTTTCACCAGGTTTATATCGTATATGCATTCTCCTTCTGCTATGCATGAGAATAGTGTTGCTTAATCCCATTAATGTTTTAAGACAGCACTGTATATGTTTATGAATTATTTAGCTGCCACACTCGTTCCATGCGATAAGTGGATTCTTTTTTTTTTTTTGGTGGAGATGTTGTCTAGCAACTGACTGCATTGGCTATTAAATATTATTGAGTCTAAATTTATGAAAACATTCAACCGGAATCATGTTTCATCCTGACATCTCATTCTGGAAGTTCACAATTCAGTTATTTAGCCAAAATAAGCTATCACAGTGTTCACTCCATCATTCTGCATTTCAAAAAATGATAGACAGCCCGCTTTTTTATTTTTTTTAAAAAAGTGTTCTGCCACAGCGAGGTGCAGAAAATGTTATTTTACAGACCAACAGTGACACAATGTACTATATGTCATAGTATTCTAGGTTTCTGTAAAAAAAAAAAAAAATCCTTTCTGCACATCCAGACCTGAAACTAGTCAAAAAAAAGTTTGAACAATGTAAATCTAGACACATTTATTTATTTATTTATTTATTTAGCATTTGCATGGGAAACAACTTCACCGTGGTGCGCACGCATTTCTGATTTGCAGTATCTATCTATTATCATCTCCTATTATGCTTTTTGTTCACTTCGCCCAGTTAAATTTTACAATCTTTACAATATATTAAAATAAATTGTTCTGTATTTCGTGGATACAGTGTTTGCACTTTTTGTTTTGTTATATTATTTTTTGTTATAGTCTGTGTTAACAGAAATTGATTCCATGTCATGACTCTATGTGACTCTAAATGACTCAATAAAGAAGGAAATAAACCCCTCTCATGAAATTGTATTGTACACCTCGTTCCTAATTTGACAACCTTGGCAACCTTGCTGTGTCATGATGCAAGATGTTAACTTGGAGCCAAGTGATTGCACATGTTTTCATCTTAGGTGCACCAAATGCATTCTGTGGATTGAGCCACAAGCTACTTGCCACGTATCCTAATGCTCCACCACCTGCCCACCCACCTCTGACTGCTGCCTCCTGTGTGAAAAGCCCTTTAGAGTGATGCATGGATGTATTTATGCGTGTGTTTGCAGGAGAGAAAGTGAGACTGACTGGGAAAGACACACAAAATGCCAGCAGGGAAAAACTGCAAAGTGAGGGAAGCAATTTGGCCTACCTGTCGTGTCCCATTTCAGTAGCTGCCAGTCCCTTTAGATCGTAGAGAGTTGACACACTCCTGTCCCATATGAAGCTCTCGGCTACACTCGTCCACCTTTAATAGTCTTCAGGCCGATCTGACAGCGTCTGTGTTTTGTCGCTGCTTTCAGCGTGTGAATTCATTTCATGCTTAGTTTAGAGACATGATACTGCATGTGTTAGTGTTAATATGGAGAGCCACAGCTCTACAGCTTTTTAGATGCTAGAAGCAGGTGTTGCTAATAATTAAAGAGATGCTGGATGTTGACATGGAGAGATGGGTCGTTTGTGTGCCGAGTGAAGATGGAGAGAGAGGAAATGTTGTTTGCCTTAGCTGTGTAAATGTAGGAGATCCGGAGATAGCTATACACTAAACAACAACATGGGATTTAATTGGTAGATGTTGTCCAGTTCTCGTTCTCTCACTCTCTCTATCTCTTAAACACACACATATACAAACACACACACACACACTCACTCACTCACTCTTGTTCTCTCTCTGGTCCGCAAACATGCATCTCAACAACACACCACCTTAAGTGCTACAACTGGAGGTTCAGTGCCGCTCATTCCTGTCTTGTTCTCCATAATTGCATCAGCTAATGGAGTTTCCCACACCCAGGTCCGTTCTCAACATCTGAGGATTTATCTTAATGGTCTCCTGACACCCAAAATAGGATCTCTGCAACCATGCAACAATTTCCATACAACAAAAAAAAAAAAGCCAGTCACGTTGTATACAATTATGCACACTATGACTGCAGAATACATTTTTTTCCAAGTAGGCTTTCTCTGCCACTTAATTGTACAAGACTGATGCAAGTGTTACATGTTATCCAAAAAATAATGAATAATGAACGTAAAATATGCATTGCTGAAGAGTCAGATTAAAATGAGGCAGGAATTGTATGGGACTCTTTTATTATGAATTTATGGCACCCTATATACAGATTTAGTGACTATTTTGAGATCATTATTCGACAAACCTTTAATTTATGCGTGTTCTGGACAATATACAGTAGATTGTTAAGCAGAAGGTTTTCTGAACTTGGCTCAGCATCTGTTCATTAAGTGACATTTTCTGTGTGTTCTGTGAACATTCAAGCTAGAAATTATAGTCCAAGCATGTTAGCACTAGTTTTAGTGCCAGTTAGATTTGTTAGTTTTATGCAGTTGAATATGTAATGATATTTACAAAATAAGTAAATATACAAAATATACAAAATAAGTACTATATATTCTGTATATACAGGGCTTGGAAGCTGAAACACTGGCCAGTCTAGTGTCGGAGGTTTTATGCTTACGTATACTTGGCCTGTTGGCCAGTCTTCTAAGACCAGCATTAAATACGTACCACAACTCTGCTGTTCACGCCAAAATTGGTGCTCTACAGGATCAATATTAATGCTCTGGTAATCTGGTATGGCCGAATCTTCCCTTGTGCTAATGCCAAACATTTGTTTTAGAAGTACAAGCAGAAATTTTGGGCTGTCAATAATGTAAGAAGTGTATTGTTCTCTAATGAGTCCACCGTCACTGTCTTGTCCACATCCTTGTCACTGCCAAGGACTACAGAATTATTCTGGAAGGTCATGGACCATGCTCAGATGGTGGTGCCGTGTATCAGAATGATAATGCACCAAAACAATTTGTTCAACATGAAAGTGAAGCTGAATATCTACCACAGGGTGCACAGTTTCCCAATCTGAATTTTACCAAGCCACTTTGGAGTGTTTTATAGGAGTAAGTCATGAAATGTTTCCTTGACCAGCATCATGTAGCGACCTGTCCAATGGTCTGCGATATGCTATAAGAGGAAGAAAAATGATATGCTGATATTGGAAACTAGGCACTCATTTAATTATCCAGGAGGCATTTTTTGCAAAACAAATACTTCCTAAACATTCTGTCTATTCTCTGTTAGCTGGAATGATGTTTCATTAATTACATTTATACTGTACATCAAGGTCCAAAAAAGAAATGCATCACTTTTCCTTGCCGACATAAGAGAAAATGTCAGACGACCAAAAAAAGCAGCAAAACCCAATAAACTGATAAGAACATAGTGGAGAGCATGAAGAATTTAATCAGATCAAACCAATACACTAGTACAAGAATAGTACTTTAGAGGTGTAATATGTTGCAGAAATGTGTTGTGTAGTATCAGGATTGGTTACTAAGTACACTTTAAATCACATACCTGGAAATGTCCCCCTATTTAGGACATTTTCTATACATTTCTTTAAACATTATCAGGATGTAACGCCACATTATCGTCGTTCTCAAACACATTTTTCATACCTCTTAAACAAAAATTCATTCAAAGATTTATCATTAGAACATCCACACATAAGGCCCAGTGTATAGTGTCTTATCATTCTCCCTCGGCGCTGTAATGAAATTATCCACTGACTCCTAGCTCCCAAACCAGGAGCTCATTCTTCATCTCAGTTTTTTTTATTTATTTATTAATTTTTTTTTATTAAATTTTTTTTAATCCCCACAATAGGAGGCAGAACACAGGAAGTAGGGAGTCAAATATCAACATTGAAGCACAGGTGACAAATGAACCCCTAAGGGGGGGGGTGATTTCATGAATTTTTAAACCAGGTGCACTGCCCTAAGCAAAGACAAAGTGTCGCACATCAAAGCTGTTACTCAATACGTTCCTCAATAGTTTGTGGCTGCATACGTGTGGGATTTAGGTTACGTCCTGTCTAGTTTGCTGAGAATGAATTGCATTCCACACGAGTGGGACGCCTACAAATGCTGACAAATGTTTACTATATGTCAGATCAGCACGAAGCATGAATTCTCAAATCTGATTGGTCAGAAAGATATTGATTAGCTTTAACAGTAAATCCAGAGTGTGCTTCAAATTATAGTTTTAAACTAATGTATTAATTAGTGTTATTTCTATAATACCTTTTTTTCCACTTTAGATTTATTTGAAACAAATTTGTGTACAATCATATAGCATATTTCAAATTGCATATTTCATATTTACAGACAGACAGACAGACAGATAAAAAAAAATATTTTTATGTTGAAATCAGTCATTTTTTCCCTGGCAAGTTCGAGAGAATGTATGTTCATTAACTGATACAAATTTAAAATCCCTGTGGTATTTAAAGTGGAATAAGCGAGATATGGGCATACTGTTAAAAGAAAATTAACACCAAAAATAGATTTTCTTCCCCTTTTCTAATGGTACCCTTTTATATTCCCCACTTTAATTAAAGTTTTTTTTCTTCAAATAGTTGTCAGGATCTGACAGACTGCCCTGCACTTTTTTTTTTTATTTATTTTTTTTTACATCTGCTCCAAGATGTTTTATGTTCCCTGCTAGAATTCAAATAAGCAGACATGACAGTAAATTGATTTTACCTGTGAAGGGCAGCAGATGGTCCGAGTGATTTGGCTAACTGCTACTTTGTCATGCCACACACACCCAGGTCTTAGCTCGCATGGCTGGCCCATGCTAATGGGTGCTGCCCAGGCTCAGGGTTATCCATTACCATCCCATCAACCTCCCATTAATGCCTCAGCATGCCCATGCCTCCACAGCCTCCCAGAGCAGCTTGCTGAACCGTTACTACACACACAGACACATGAAGACACACACCTGGTCCATTACCCAGCACTGTATCAAAGAGATAGTAATCTATGTCTGTCTTTCTGTCTATTCCCTATCCTGTTTTTTGTCTGGCATGATTCAAGTCAAGACGTTTTTTTTGTTGTCACCCATCTGTGATATGAAATATAGACGCTCTATTATATTTGTAAGGACATTCCACAATAACGACCCACACTTTAAGTACTCGTGTTTTAGAGTTAACTTTTTTTTACATCAGAGGTAACAAATGAGACAGTGTTGATGGCAGAATCTAGGAATGTCTTCAGTTGTTGCATTTTCCTGTCCAGGATCATTATGGATCCAGAGGTTAGTTTTTAAACACAAGGTACAAGGAATGGAAATATAACCATCACATGAACTCATACACACACACACACACACACACACACATTTACTTTCACATAAAAGTGCTTTTTCAAATAGCTAATACATTTACTGCCATATTTTTTTAAACTTGGAGGAAACCAGAGAACCTGAAGGAAACCCTTGCAGCATGTGGATAAAAATATGAAAATCTATACCTAAACTCAATATCAAACTGGCTACCCTGAAGCTATGATGCAGCCCTGCTACCCACAACCCCACTGGGGCACCCCGTGCTAAGTGTATTTACACTGTAATCTTCACAGCATGAACAGTCTTTTCTTAGCCATTTACCAACAAACCAGAAAGAAACATTGAAGTTCCTGACAGTAAAGTGTTGTTTCAACTGTCATTATGCCTTTACTTTGACTGTACAGTATAAAAGAATTAATTGCTGCATGCTAGCTAGCTTCTCACTCATTAGCCTATACACTCTAATTAACTGGCATGATCAGCATCTTTCCGATTTCTTGCTTGCAACCGTCTTGCATTACATCCGTCATGCAAAATCAAACTAGGGAAAAGGGTCCAAAGTGGCTGCCCTCAAAACATTTTCATGCTAATTGTTGTTATTTGTACTGTTTTAAACCATGATATTGTGTGGCATAACTGATGTTACATACCTGGGCATAGTCTGAGGCAGACATGTAAACTATTAATTGCATTCCTTGTTAACAAATTTACAGACACCATATTTTTAAAGGCTAATCAGCCACATCTGAGGTAAGCAGATAATTGTGTAAATCATTGTGTAAATGAAGCTGGTCTGAGGTAAAGTTCAAAGCAGGAAGTTTGAAGATTTGAAAATCCTTAAGAAATAAGATCTTTGCTATGGGAAGAAAAAAAGGTTAATGCTCCCTTTTGATCAATATCTGTGCTTGTTCTGGCTGTTGGACCATCAATATATCAATAAGTTAACATGTCAATGTATTAATGGCGGCTGCTAGAATTCCCACATGATCTATATTTCCAGACGTCAATGGCACAGAATATTTGCTTTAAAAGTCCCTCTAGAGAGGTTCACTGCTGCCTCCGTGTTTATAGTTTATAGAGATATTCTCCATTACACCAAAAGGAGGATTAGTTTAGCCTGCAGATCCCCCCAAACAATCCCATTTCTTGCTGAAATGTATTCAGGCCTCACGCATCCCACATAAACCACACAAAGCAGGTACCCATAATGCGTCTGGATCCCAGCCATTTTCCCTCGAACACAACTATAAAGAACGCGACGCGACAGGTTAATAGAATAGGGGCTCGTGTCGGAGAGGCTATTTTAAAATTTAATAAGACGTCCCTGGAATTGGAAGCCCGGGTAGCGATTCTATCCTCTTTTCTCTCCACTCCTGCAACCCTGTCCTGCACCTCTTCGGTGTTATTTAACTGTCTGACCTATGATTTATAAGAGTTTATTACCGAAGACAAGCCAGCTGTATCATTAAATCTAATTTTGCATGTACAGGGCTGATAGGGGTCCAGTGGAGGTGGGATTGTAGTTTAGGGCACTTACCTTACAATCGTATTCAATCAATCACAGCAGTGGTATTCAGTATGTGGTCTTTATTTACGAGCTGCTGGTTGATCCAGTACACTTCAGATGCAGCAGGCCAAGCAAAACATAAATAAAACAGGATGCCACCAGAGGTGTGATTGCAGTTTAAGGCACTTATCATTGCCTCTCTCTTTCTCTCGGCGAGCAAATTGCTCGGCAGAAAGGGGGGAAAAAAATTATATCCCTTCATTTTTCAGTTAAACTCATACCTCAGTGCCAATCTTCTGCTCAGTGCCAAAAAACAAATGAAATATGAACAAGCAAAACATTATATGGCTCAACTGGCCCAAGCTATTGAGGAGTAAATTACGAATTGAGGTATTCAATCGTTTATTCACAAGCAGACGGTTGATCCAATATGCTTCAAAGGCAGCGGGGCTAACACAACAGCCCAAGGCGAGCCATTTTGCTATGGATCCTCGAAATACATTTCCATCCCTCTCTTTTGATTAGACTCCTGCACCGAGAATGCACTTTTATTTTGCCCTATTCGCAAAGAGAGTATAAGGAATAAAACTTTTTTTTTTTTTTTTAGCATTTCACAATGTCCCAGACACAGCAATACTCTCAGCTGCCAATCAGGAACTGCCAATCAAATCAAGCAATGTCTATTCTCAAGCCCAGCACAACACAATGCATTATTAGCTTCACTTCACACCTTAACCTTCACAGGAAAAAACTAATCCTAAATAAACCATAGCTTTATAGTATAGCCATAGCTTGTGTTTACACAACAATAAAGTCCTTATATGATTTCGGCATATTGCAGTGCTCATACACAGAGCATATTATAAGGTTTTGTGATTGATTGAATGTTTTATCAGGAAGCAATGAATTTCTAGAATAAAAGAAATCCCAAAAAGACCTTTTATATTATTTAAATTATTTTTTTTTCAGGAAATAAATTCTTACATCATGCCCCTCTTTTTTGGTGAGTTAATTGGTGGAGCATAGTTATTTAATTTGGACAAAGTACTGATTAAGTAACAGAGATTCACAGATCTGAAATTTTCTCATTGTTACATTACTTATGTGCATCTAACCATGTTAATCAAGTTATTGCAGTTTTTCTTCTTTTTTTTTGCTAATTATTTTCTGCATGTACTTGTCATTTTCCCCACTCCTGATTCTTTTGTCACACTACACTGCACATTTTCCTGCTCATAATACCAAATCAAATGCTCAAATCAGCTCATTTACAGGCTATTTACAAGGCTAAAACGAGAGTGTTGGCGCAATAAACACAAAAATCTGCAGTGCAGGATTTACACAAGGACCAGGGGGATGGGAAACAACTCTAGATGGTTCAGACGTGTTAATAATGTACAGTAGCATCTGTAAAAATACACCACCATCCCCACGGTGCCCTTCCGTGTGAGGTCTGAAGTCCAAAACGAGTAGGATGAATAAACGATACCAAGCCCAGCTGGCGTTTTCAAAAGGCACTTCATTTTTCAGCACGGCCAAGCATGTAGTCTATGACTAATCTTTCGCAGGTTGTTTTTGGGCCCGTGTTCAAATGAAATGCGCGCACGTAGCGCAGAGCCGTCCTACGCACACACTCAGGAGAGATATATTTATAATGTACAGTTAGACACCGAACTCTAATCACAGATATCCTTCTCCAAGTCTGTTGTGGGCCATCAGTGTAATAAAATACACCTGACATAAGGAAACAGCTCCAATGCAGTTAAAAAAGAATATAAGATTAAAGATGCAATAGAGCTGAGAGGTGGGGGGTGGTCAGGGGGATTGCTGGGTTATCAGAGCTTACAAAAAAGAAATGATTCTGGCTTACCACCATTAGCTCTATTTCTATTTAAATGTGTTTGATGACAAATAAATTTAGAAAGGCTACAGTGAAATCCATGGCTGCAGTGAAGCTCTAACAGCAAAGGTGAATTAGTAAATCATGGGTGACTGGACATTTACCCTTCCCCACTATGCAAAAACCCATCTAAGGCCTGGTCCACGAAAACTGATGCACATCAAACAGTGACCTCCTATATATTAACCATGGTTATGGACGTTATGGAATTTGTGCATGATAATTCTAGTGAAGGGAAATCTTAGTTAATGCAGTAAACAAATATATTCTAAGCAATTTTGTGCTTACTTTTTTGGCACCAGTTTGGGTAAGGCCCACATGTGCCTGAAATGGTTGTGTCCATATACTTTTGGGATTAAAGCATTACACTGTGTAGTGTGTGACACCATTTAGGCCTAATCGCCTCGAAGCTTTCACCAAATAGATGTAGCTGTTAACCTAGGTATAAGTCCCAAAATGTACAGAGATGCATGACTTCACGACAGGCAAATGTATGAGGTCTTTGAAATTTAAGGGGCCTCATTGAAAACTGACATCAAATGTAATATAATATAAAATTTTAACGGGAAAACTCTCTCCAAAAACACTTTGTGCAAGGAGGCACATAGTTGAAGAGGTGAAAATTTTATTTGAGCTTTATGTATAAACGCAGGTGTTGGCTCTTCAAGGTTCAGTCATCAACTGTTTACATACCGAAAAGCCTTTTCCCAAAACATCTTAGCGCAAGGTCAGCACAAAGATAAAACTGCCTCCTAGGCTTTAGAAAACATTCCTCTGCACAATCTATGCCCAAGGATGAGGTTTTCATTAACACGTAAGTCTCGAGAAATGTGACATGCCCTAAACAGACAGGGCTATGGGTCTGCTCAAGAACCAACAGTAAGAGTTAGCAGGGTTTAGCCTTGAGACCCTGACCTTTTGATCAGGAAATACTGTAGGTACCTTAAACCGTTAAGCTACACCACTGCCCCTAAAATCAGAATCAGATCAGAATCAGGTTTATTGGCCAAGTGCGTTGATACACACACAAGGAAATTGGGTCCAGCTGTTGGGGACTCTCAAAGTACAGACATAAATACAACTATACATTTAGCTTGGACTATACAAGACAAAAACTAACTATCCAAGACAATATAAACAGGTATGATAGAGAGTTACTTTAGAACTTTGCTTTACTTTAAAAATGACAATTACTGTATGTGTGAATTCTGTAACACACTTTAGATTAGCATTTAAGACAGTCGTTCCACTTGGTGATTTATGGGAGAGTATCCTGCTGTGTTTGGAGACCTCCCTCTGCAAATAGATCCTAGACTTTCTACCTGGGAGGTCTCTGTATATCACCACTCCCTTCTCTATACCACTATGCTGAACATTGTTGCTCCCCAGGGCTGTGTGCTCGGTTCTTTGCTTTTTCTGCAGGTAAGGCATGACAAGCAGCATCATGTTTGCTGATAACATCACAGTGGTGGTTTTCATTGGCATAAACACTGAGCAGGCATACATGGAAACAAAATTTGTGCACAAAAATTATGCAATACTGGAAAGAACACAAAGAAAAAAATCTCCAAGTGCCCTGGTGTGCTCAGTCAATGTATGTCAGGCAGAAGAACGTGCCGGAAACCGAAGTGCAAATCATGAAGGTTTTTAATGAACAACAAAGGGCAAATGGCAGAAAACGGCAAACCAACCATAAACTCTGGGTGTGTGTGTGTGTGTGTGTGTGTATATATATATATAAATAAAAGAGAGAGAGAGATGACCAGACCAGACCAGACCAGTCTGTAGCTTGGGTAGTCCAACAAGGTTCATCAGCATAAACTGTAGAACTGACAATGAGCTGGTGGAGGAAAGAAGGTTATATTGGGTGGTGGTTGATGAGTGCCAGGTGCAGGTGGTTAGTAGGTAGGAGAGCTGATTGGAGTGATAGGTGGGTTTGGTGAAGGTGTGGCTGGTGGATCCCTGACAATGTATCAGTCACCTTTCTAAAAATTAAAAGAACACTATTGAGTAAAAGTGGAATACAAAACTAACCCACAACAGTGATTTCACTGCCTTATTGGAGAGCAGAGGCAGTATATTTGTTCAATCCATAACTAAAAATGATTAAAAACAATTGTCAATGGCCAACATGAACTCATGACTTAATTAATTCATGTTCCAATTGGTTCCTTTAAGAAATTAAGCCCCACTTATAAATTTTGTGAATTAACCAACAGGAACATGTTAAGAACCTAATTAACATATTAATGAAGGGATTCTATTATGGTCAATGTGAATTTTTTTTTTTAAATGATAGAATAAATGTTATTTAGTAAACAAAACAATTGTAAATATTTGTGTCAGCTGCTTTGTTAATATTTTTATCTCAAAAAAGTATAAATTACATTGTTAATACTGAAGTTTCATTAATGCTGAAGGTCATGGTTTGTAAAAATCTACTTTTATGGGAGTTATTATAAAAAAAATAGCTGAAATGTTTTGTGTCCAACTTTTTTTTTGTCTGGATAAGATTTAAAACTAAATCTACCTAATAATAAAATAATAATAATAATAATAATAATAATAGGACACTATGAAAATCCAAGTAGACTTAATTTTAATTATTTTTTTTAATAATAATTTATTTAGTCAAAGACAAAAATTATTAGAAATGCAAAATCCAGAAAAAAATGCAATCTATGTATTAATCAGACATTTTATTTATCTACCAATTTTAACAATGACACTGTCACAAAGCAGCTTTACAGAATCCTGAGTATAAAAAGTGTATTAATATTTTTTTATATTTCTGATGCTCCTGAGCTGCTGAGTTACACTGATCCTATAATAGTAATGCACAGTCAGTGCTGTGTCAGGGGTGTCAGGTCCAGAACTGAGAACGTTGTAAACATCCATCATATGGCAGCCACTTGGTCCTTCACAGGGTACCATGCATTCACACTTTTACATCTTGATTCACACATATAGGCAATTTAACACAAGCAGTTCACTGTACCTACATCCACGGGTTTTAAAAAGTTTGAAGAAAATAGAAATCCTGAAGAAAATCCACTGAAGTACAGCAAGAACCAAAATTCGGCACAGACAGTAATCCAAGAATACTAGTTTAAATCCATAAATCCCTTTAACCATTTATAGCATCCTATCATACTATTTCACTTCATCACTTTTACACTATTTTGCTCTCTTTTTCCTGATTGGATGCCAGTGCCTATCATATCATATCCATGGTGTATGGCAGACATATGAAAATGCAAGACAGAAGTCTACAGAAGAAGACAGATAGGCAGATAGTTGCTGGCATCCAATCAGGAAAAAGAGGGACCAAGTTGTTGTGATGATTACCTTCAGATCAACTGCAAATCTAGCTAGGATTGGCAAGTAATGAAGATAAATCAAACAAATCAATAATTGGTTGAAAGATAGAGAATACAATCAATTGCTTTATGCTCAGTGTAAAATTTTTTACATCACATTGTTTAATTAGTTTTTCAGCTCGAGAAAAAAGCTATATTTTGACTAGCATTTCAAAAATCAGGCCGCTGCCTAACATGGTTTAAGAGCTACAAAACTAGCTCATGGTGCATGCACAGCAGCATGCTGTGAGATTACACCAGAGCATGTGACGTGCTTTTTTTTTTCCACCTGGTATTCACTGATGTGCACAAAAGTTTCTTTTTTCCTTTTATTAATTCTCATGATGCTTCTTTTATACTGAAGAAAGAGTACAGTTGTGAATACTCTAGTCGCATCGTAGCATACTAAATAGTTTGTCAGTATGCCATTGGTTTTAAGTCACAGCACGTGAATTCTCACAGCCTGGAATTCTTTCTGAAGTAGTGAGACTAATCCATGGAGCAGAGAACAAAGCCTGATTTACGAAAAGTAGTTTGCAATCAAGTTTTAACCACTAGAGAGGGCAAAACACTGTTACCAAGAGCTTTAAGCACTAGATCTGTGTCATTCTCATTCTTTTAAGGATGTTTTCAGAGAAAAACTGTGGCTATGCATTACCAAAATAGAATATTAAAAATTACTGAAAAGTACAAGTTTTATATAAAAAAAACCTTATAGCTATATTTGTCTCTACCTAAGACCATTAGTGTTCGCTCATAGCAGTCCTGGTTTTGAATAAGCCTGAGGCTTGAATTAAAAGCTGGCTTTAGTTATTTCAGTGAAATTAAAAAAAAATAATAATAAATTCAGTGTGCACAGTGCACCCTTTACAATGCCATGCATATGTTACTTTTGGTAGACTGTCTCATTTAGTAACTGTATGAAGGATGAGTCTTTGTCGAAGAGTGCTAGCAAAAAGCCATCTTTTGAGGCTGCAGTCCAGATTTTGGGTGGCAAATATTGTCACACATTCCTCAAGTTTACTTTATGTTTTCCTCAGCTCCTACTCCACCTCCTCACAGTATGTGTCTGGTGTGTTTCAGCTGTCGCTTGGTGTTTCATCAGATAAGCCTATGTGTGTACTCTCTCTCTCTCTCTCTCTCTCTCTCTCTCTCTCTCTCTCTCTCTCTCTCTATATATATATATATATATATATATATATATATATATTCATCTTGCTATATATCTAAGTTTCATCATATTGCCTGTGTTTTGTGGTGGTGTTCTGTATTGTTTTAAAGATTTATAATAATACTTATGATATCACCCAAATAAGGATGGTTTCCCTTTAGAGTCTGGTTCCTCGCTAGGTTTCTTCCTCATAACATCTAAGAGAGTTTCTCCTTGCCACAGTAACCCCAGGCTGCTCATCATGGATAAACACACATCATTCTTAAATTCTTAAATTCTGTAAAGCTGCTTTGAGACAATGTCCATTGTGAAAAGCGCTATAGAAATAAACTTGACTTGACTTGAATCCATGTGGTGCCATAACAGCATAAATAGTATAGACAGTATTGTCCTATTATGTGATTCAATGTTCACACCAAACAATTAAACAAAGAGCTTGTTTTTTTTAATTGCATTTTATGCACTATTTAGTTTTAACACAGTTCTATTTCATTGTGGATAAGTAAAAATAATACCCCTTATGTAGCATTTAAACACAGTGAAAAGTCTGGCGTACGCAAGTCTTTTGAATCTTCTAGTAGATGTGCATGAAATGACTGAACAATCTGTACTTTCACTACAAAACAGAAAGGGGCAAGGATATATTAGCTCTGACGGCCATTTTGCTGATTTACTCCTTAAGATTTACATAAAATATACTAAGGCATGTGGTTGCATAATGTCACTCACATTGCGACTGCTCCTCCACACACACACACACACACACACACACACACACACACACACACACACACACACACACACACACACACACACACACACACATATGAATTGTCTAGATTTAAGTATAAATCAGTCTTATGGCATTTACAGTGTAAATCAATTGACCTACACTAATGTATTTAACACACAATATGCTACATATGATATATGGAAAAGATTTCTGGACACCTTACAATAAGATTCTTTTGTGGTTTTTTGAACATCCTATTCTAAATGTATTCCTATTTGCTGTTATAATAACCTCCACTTTTCTGGGAAGATGTTTTACTAGATTTTGGAATGTGCTCATTCAGCTTCATAGGGTGTCAGTAGGGTGTAGGGTGAGGAGGCCTGGAGTGCATTCAGCATTCCATATTATCCTGAAGGTGCTCAATTGGGTTGAGGTCAGAGCTCTATAGCAGACCCCTTATGATCTTTCTCTCCAACCCATGTAAACCATATCTTCATAAAGCTTTTTTTAAACAGGACCATTGTCATGCTGGAACAGGTTTGGGTCTCATAGTTCAAATGACTGTAATGCTAACAAATCCAGAGATATCCTATACAACTGTGTGCCTCCAACTTTTTAAGGAACAACCGCATGTGGCTGAAAAAGACGTGTCTTTTGTCAAAATAAAAAAAAAAACATTCAAGCAAATTTTTTAATATGTAAATATGTACATTATATATAATAGAATGAATTCCCTGGTGGTCTAGTGGTTAGGATGCGGTGCTCTCAGCGCTGCGGCCCGGGTTCGAGCCCCGGTCAGGGAACCAACCCCAGCCACTCTTAGTGCCGGTCCCAAGCCCGGATAAATGGGGAGGGTTGCGTTAGGAAGGGCATCCAGTGTAAAAACATGTGCCAAATCAAACACGCTGTGGCGCCCCCTAATGGGAGAAGCCGAAAGAAAGTTTATAATAGAATGAATTTGTGCATTAAAGTTTGTAAATAGTGATAATGATTGCTTGAATAATTCCACCACTTATTATTCTTGATGACATTTCAGCCATCCATTGGAATAATGAAGTTAGATCAGTGTCAACTGTCAAAAAAAAAAAAGGTTTCTAACAAGAGCACTGTCTTTTGAATGAGGAAATATTTATAAATTATTACAATTCTAAAATTAAAACAATTATAAAATTTATGTTATAAAGATTCTGTTTACCAACATTCCCCTAGTGAATATGTATGTATGTATGTATGTATGTATGTACAGTAGATAGATAGATAGATAGATAGATAGATAGATAGATAGATAGATAGATAGATAGACGGACGGACGGACGGACGGACGGACGGACGGACGGACGGACGGACGGACGGACGGACGGACGGACGGACGGACGGACGGACGGACGGACGGACGGACGGACGGACGGACGGACGGACGGACGGACGGACGGACGGACGGACGGACGGACGGACAGATAGATGTTGGGGTCCCATCTACAGGGAACAATTCTTAAGCGATCTCAAATTAAACACTTTGAAATTGATTTGATGATTTGCCCAGAGATTACGGCCCTTTCAGAATGACTCATCTAGCTTATTCACACAGCAAATTTTCTGACTGCATGCCCTGTTCACCTGCTGCTTTAGTCTTTGGCTGTTTTTGACAAGCTTCCTTCCAAAATCTGACCCCAGAGAGCTTGTGATTGACAAATAAGTCGACATGTATGCACAGTATCGCATTAAACAGAGGCAATTTACAATTCATTTCACACCTTGCTTTCCCCCCAATCTTTTACTCACCCTCAGGATTCCAATCAATAATTAAGGATTCTGTTAAGGAGCTTGCTCATGGACTGCATCAACACAAAAAATATTGCTCAAGAGGAAACAAGGAGCAGGATGCTCGAGATGGTGAAGATCGAAGGTAATCAAGTAAAACTAGAAGATGCTATCTGGAGGACTGACATTCTGGGTTGCAAAAGGAATGAATCAAGGAAACAGAGTGATTTCATAGAAGATAACATGATTCCCTATGTCAATTTGATGTCTGGAAATTGAAAAGAGACAGTAGTTCATGTTCTACTTGTTGATGTCTTAACAGAGAAAAAAAATTTCATCACATTCAAACAGCTGCTGTATTTATCAGTAATCTGGGAGTTCATAGAAGGAACCAGAACACAAATAGACACTGTCACAATTGGCAAGTTTAAAAAAACTATTACTCCAATAGGCCTCTATTCACACTTGTTGCAGTTCCTAATTTCAACCAGTAGTAAACACAGTGAACACTAGTTTCATAGCTTTTCTTTCAGTTGCATTGCTTCTAGTAGTGTATGTTGATATTAGATTTTTTTTTTTTTAATCCAAATATATTCTAGCCATCACATGTTACCAGGGTCAAAGGAAACTACACTGAGGAATCAACAGTGTGACTGCCTGGAGCATAAAGTGCCTGAAAGCTGTTGCTTTAACCAATCAGATTTGCACACTAGGGCCATCTAGCAGGCGTACAATAATGTCTGGAATTTATGTCCTTTGATTGGATAGTCAGCGTGCACAAGTCAGCTCAAATACATTTGTGTGGATTTAATAGCTGTTTTTTCATTCCACAATATTTGCTTGCAGATACACTTACAAAAACATTTTAAGACAGGCTTTTCAAGAAAAGATAAACATTGTGAGGAAAGGTCAGCCAAAACAGTTTAAAATCATTGTTAGGCTTTTTCATTAACTATTTATACTTCTGTGTTTTCTTTCCCACAGAATTTGCACAAAACTCACAATCTGCCTTAATGTCCAATCCCCAGGAAAGCTGTAATGTACAGACAAAAATGTACAAAAATGCATTTTAAGAGGTTAATATTGATGCTTCCGCTAGCGATGACGTATGCAGCTCAGCTGCGGCTGCAGTGAAAACATACTTTTTGAATTGTGTTAATGGGTTTCTTGCTTTAGTAATACTTACCTGTCTGTGATGCTGCACTCTCTTATACTGCAGTTCTGTATCATTTTGAAGGTTTCTTCAGCCATGGCATCATAATGATAATACTAAGAGGTGGCTTTATTCAGGTACAACACCACTGAAGGCCTAGGTGTAATATGCACACATCAACACTGAGTAACCACTACCAAGGGTCACATATACAACAACAAGCTAGGAATACAAACAGAATACAACACAGTTTAGCAAAAGAAATGGTGGGGTTCTTGCCAAGGTGGTGTTAAATCAAGAGACAGGACTAAAGCATACCATATCCAAGCATTGCCATGTGTGATTTGTATATAAATGTCATTCTTAAAGTTTTGTCCTTTTTGTTGTTGTTAAATGTTTTATTAGTTATAAGTAAGTCCATCTTTTTTAACACTGAAGATCGATAAAGGTATATGCAGGCCGCATCCTGATCGGTTGTTGGAACGGCCAAGTCTGGCTGACCTTAGGTGGTTGTTTTTGACAAAGCGCAGGAGGGAGCAGCACCTTTTAAAACAACACACATTTTTAAAGATTTTCCTAACAGCACGTGTTCAATACGAGGTTCTGGCTGACCTTTCTGAATAGCCTGGCCGCTTCACACTCCAAACACACTCGGCCGTATGAAAGAGCTAGCTGTAGCCAAACAGAATAAAAGGCTACAGCACCAGCATGCAGAGCAGGAGGAGGACTGGTGTGTTTTTGTGTGTGTGTGTGTGTGTGTGTGTGTGTGTGTGTGTGTGTGTGTGTGTGAGAGATGCATGAAGTACAAGAGTGGGCGAAAGGACTGTGTGTTCCTGAGAGCACAGAGCTAGGCTTAAATGTGTCTGAGACAGTGAAAGACAATGAGGAGAGAACCGTGCAAGCGTGTGAGTGTGTGTTACTGCGTCATGCAGGGGATCAAACAGAATGCCTGCAGACACAATCAACACCGACTGACACTCGCTTCATCACTGACAGACTCACTAAGTCTCATCCTGTGCTGTTAGCAGAAATCCATTACAGCCTTCTAAGTAAAAAAAACGGCAGGGTATCTAATATAGTACTTGTTCTTCACTTTCTCCACTCTTCAGATTAACATTTGCTCTTCAATTTATCTGACCTGAAGTGACTCCATTTCGCTCACTAATGCTATAGCATTAGTTTTGACCAATTGGCAATGAGATGGCAAAGGCAAAAAGGAAGGTAGGGATGTACTACTTCAAGCTATATTTTGACTGAAAATGTACCCAAAAAGCAAAAATCCACTTGAATATTAATCTTTATAACAGTAGAGATATAGAAGTCTGAATTAGAATTAGAGAATCTCATCTGTAAATTTTCCACAAACCGACCTGGTTCTAAAGCTTCAACTATACACTAATATAACTTATTTATAGTAACTTTATAGTTTAATTATTCTTGTCTTATTTAAGTTGATGCATTGCAGTTTTAGAGTTTGAGTCCATTAATATGATACTGAATGTTAACCCACAAAGAACAAGGTTTTATCATATTGCTGGTGAAATGCAGTATTTAAACATTACATTTTGCTTATCAAATGGCTACCTCACTGTCACAGCAACAAGTGCAATGGTTTTCTCTCTCTCAAGTGGGGTCTGAGGACCACCAGTGGTTTATGAAGCATAGCAATAAGGTTTTGCGGTTTCACCATTTTTTCATTGTCAATGGCTTTTTCAAAGCCAAATACATTTATTTAAGTACCAGATCTGGAGAAATCAGAATTATAGTATATTTTGGTGAACTGGGACACTTTTGTCCACCAATTTTCACACGTTCAATAAGGCTTGTTGATACAGTATGGTGTGCAGTCTCTTATAAGTCACTCCTTACACCCTGATCACACTGTACATTGTCCCTAAACATTAATGAAATAATGAGAATGCTTAACAATTATTATTTCCCTGTCCCTGTCACACCTTTTCTCTCCTTTATTCTCTGCTAGATTCATCCCAACGCCCTACCTCTGGATGGAGTTTGCTTCAATTGGAAACTACTCTGTGCAGCTGGAGATGGTTCCACATCAACCAAAGACCGTTGAAGTTACTGAGCTACTCAAGAACTTTGAGGAAAGATTAGGTTTCATGAACAGTTTGCATTTAATGCCTATCGTTGCACCCCTCAACAATGATGGAACTGGAATGAATAGACATTCTGTGCCATCCAGATGAGGGTGGTTTTCCTTTTGATTCTGGTTCTCAAGGTTACTTCCTAATGCCATCTCGGAGTTTTTATTGCCACAGTCACAACTGGCTCACTCATTAGAAACAAACTTTTAGGCATTAAACCTGCTGTATATGTTCTTTTTATCCACTTTATCTGTAGCTGCTTTCAAACAATGTGCATTATTAAAAATAAATTGAAATTGAATAGAACGTTCAGAATTAAATAGCTCTATAGCTCAAGTCAATGTTATTACATTGAAATAATGGGCCTAATAATCAAAAAAGATGGAACCATACCATGTCTTTGACTACATTTGGGTTCAATGGAAAACTGTGCAAATCAGATTTTTTTGTCGAAACCATAGACTTCATATTTATGTGAACTCAGTTATAGAAAAGCAATCTGACTGTTTGCAAATGAAATGTTGCCCCGGCATTGTACACGTGTACATCTCATTTTTACCTTAATCGCGTAATAATTTGACCGGAATCAGCCAGTAGACTATTATGCCACTGTGAATTAAGGCACAAATCATAATGGGAAATGCCAGCACGTCATCATCAGAGTTAATTTTGCTAAACCATGATTTACAATCTCATTGAGAAACATCATCAGCTTGGAAGCGTTCTCTATAAATATGTAAATCAAGTCAGTTGAATATGTGAGGAAACTCAATATGCAGGAAAGCAACACAGCAGTCACCTACAAGAGCGAGCGCTCAGTCAGTGACAGTCATTAGTCAGAAATAAACCAGCGTTCTTATGATGAAGAGCCTTATAAATAATTAGCTTTCTAGTTCTGTTATGCATCAAGGCAAGATGGTGAAATCTGAAAATTTCATGGCTTTTTTATGATGAATGAGTCTCGCTTTTGTTCCCTTCTTGCTCCTTCACATTTGCTGACGAAGCTGACACTGATGGTTTACCTATTGAATCTAAATCTTATTACTTATGCGTTTTTCATATAATAGTGAGCTTCAATCGATGTAAAATAATTTCAGTTAGGTAATTATTATATTAGGCGCCATCGGTGGATTGTTTATAACTAATACATCTGTCGTTTCTCAAAATGAAAGCGTGTGGGGACAAACAGTATATCAGTGATTCATAGTCATTAAAATTGTATACTGGGTATACAAAAGAGGTTATATGAAACTTTTCATAAACTTTCTTCATTCTTTTTTAACTTGTTTTGAACAATATTTTGTTATATATGTTATTTGGCAAGACTGCTTTGTTGGATGTAGCTCTTCAGTTTCAATGTAAGCCATAGATGGCATAAGCACTTACTGTCCTATGAAAGAAAAGTACACATAATGGCAGAGAACTGAAAATATATTTGTTTGTTTGTTTATTAATTGTTAGAATAAATGATTTATGTGATATTTGTAGCGATTGTGACAAGAAGCCACCTTGCTATTAGAGATTTAAAGCACTTTAAAAGTATATAAATCATAAATATATTTGTGTATCTTTGTGTTTAATGGGTTTTCCCACATTATGATAACATCCATTAAACCTTCTGGTATTGATGCATTGTTCAATTTGAATACAATTTAAAACATTTTATACTTTTTCTTATCTAATATGTAAAATATATAAATATATAAAATCTGGTCAGTGGTGATTCTTTTCACTGTAATGGACATTTGTAGGGCAGGTGATAGTTTATTACTTATCAATATTTTAAATGGTGTAATAAAATAAAAGAAGCATCTAAAACTACACTAACTGCTGAAGTTTACATACATTATTAAAATTGTGGACACTATATAATCTGTCAGTCTTTATTAATGCCCTTGTGTCCGAATCAGTGCAAATTTCACTCCAAAGTTGTTTTAACAGCAAATGGGACAAAATTTGTAATAGGATATGCAATAGCACATGCCAATCTAATGTTCAAGTGTCCACAAACTTTCGTCCATATAGTGTATGTTTACATATAAATATTAATAAAATAATAAAAAAAGTAATACAATTTGATATTGTTTTTATATCTATTTAGTGCTGATATGAACATGTTTGCAGAAGATTTAATAATAATAGTTTACACCAATCATCCTGTTGAAAAGTTTACACCCCTCTGGCTCTTGATATTTTTTGTAATCAATGAAAGTGTCAAAAATCAATTTAAATCTCAGTCAATTTTGGAAAGGAGTCAAAGATGCAGCTGATGCTGGAAAACCAAATCATGTGCAGTTCCAGAATAATTTTTCATGAGAACAATGTGCAGATTAAATGCTTGGGACTAACATTGGACTCATTAGCAACTATTAAAAAACAATTATTGATCATTCAAAAAACAACTGCAGTATTGGGAAGTATTTTTAATTGGTTCATTCATTGGATTATTCAATTTCTGCAAATTATTAACATTTTATAGATTCATATATGTCATATATGAAATTATGATCTCAAGTGTACACAGTATCTATGTGATATGACTTAATTATGACTATTTGCTCTAATTTTCAATAAGTGATATGCAAGTGTGCATCTACTGATTTTTTACAAGATTTAACAGGCAATATATTACATATTTTTGTTTACTTTATTATTTATTATATACAGAAACACGTTAAGAAACATGATTTGTTCACCCAAATCCAATTCTCCTAAAAAATCCACAATTCTTATGTTTGGTAGTAACATTAAAGGTAATGAAAAGGGCAACGATAGCTCATTGTTAAGGTCAAGTTCCGATTAAGTCTCTACAAATCTCCTGGGCATCAGTGCCTTCATTGTTTTGGAGGCAGCAATGCAATTAATCCTTTGTAACTGAATGTGCCTTGTCCAAATGCCGAAGTCCTTTAACAAAGCTGGATATTTGGCTAGGTTCTGGTCTTTTGCACTAATGATGGGAATTCTGTCTCTTTATAGAGTTGAAATCATTTGTATGAGTCTATAAGAGAAATTCTTTTATATCAAAAATTGTGCTAACTTTTAATAGAAGAAAATACCATTCATTTGCATTGCATTTAATCAAATCTATTTAAACCAAAGCATAACCTGATTGGTCAATCTGTGTTCATTCATCTTCTATAACTCTGAATGTAGGGTATATTAATGCTCACCCTCTAATTCGTTACTTTCCATAGCAACAAAGAATTGAATTTGATTTGATAAAGACTTGTACAGCTGTAATTTAAGATTAATATTAAGCAGATAAACTTTTTTAACAAAGAAAATACTTTGCATTTATTTCACATTCTTAAGAGAAGTATTGGGTGTTTGCACTTTGTAATTGATAAACAATTTTTCTCCATGGGAGAGTCTTCATCTTAACTTTTTTTTTTTTAATACATAACTTAATAAATAAATACATTCAAATACACAAATACTTATTAATACATAAATAACAAAGCCAGGAGCAGAGAACAAAATGAGGGAATGGCAAATTATTGCTGCTCTAACAAGGGGAACAGCAGTTTCACAAAATCTATCTGCATTTAAAGCAAAGCATAATAATAATACAAATAATAATTGTTAATTTAATTAACAAGAAAATGCTTTAGGAAGTGTAATAAAACAGGAAATAGGAAAATAATCCTAAAATCATAAACGAAACTCCATTTTGTGTTTCTTCACCTCATCATGGATTATTTTCCTGTAACAGCACAGCAAGTCATGTTAATTTTTACTTAAATAACTGTTAAATTCCAAAAAAAATAAATCGAACATGCATTGGAAAATACAGCGAGTGTCCCTGCATTGTTAATGTCCATGCGGTGTCTGAGCTTAATTAAAAATGTTGTTATTTCATTCAGGAAATTGATCACCTCCTCGAATATTCTTGACTACATGCAGGACATATTCAACAAGCTACAGCACACTAGAGCCCCACCGACATGCTGCCACATACAAACAGATGCTTAAATGTGGTTTCCATGAAATCATTTAGATTTATTAATTGTTATGTCATGCACTTTGTATGCGAGTCTGCTTTCCATCTTTGCATTCACAAAGATGAGGCTCAACAAGCGAATTAGTTTGTGAACACCTTTTTTCATAGCCTTGATTAATAGCCACTTGCACCATGTGGGGTTCCTATAATGCAAAGAGCCTACAGCAAATTTGGAAAGCTCCTAAGGCTAAGGATCATGAAGCTGAGTTTGGAACTCATAGAGAGAGATCAATCATAGTCAACAGTCAATCGATGAAGAAGGAAAAGGATAGGATATGACTTCGAGGGAGCTTGTGGGCATCAGGAGAGATGGAGAGTCTACAATTGCTAAACTGAGGATCGTCCATTTTGTTTTTGATGGCAGCATTACATTTACCTTTACATTTACATTTAAATCCATTTGGCAGACACCAAAATATCAGTGGGGCAATAAGAAGTGCTATAAAGTGTAAAAACAGATCCTGCTCGATAATAGTTCACAAGTTCAGAGCCTAAGAATAATCAGTCTATAAACTCTGTGGGAGTGATGATTAGAGGGAGTTTACTAGTCCTTAGTTTACTAGGACACTTACTAGTACTTAGCCCTGTGTTTTCTGTGATTCTTGTTGTATGTAGCACCTGCGTTCAGGAGGAACGTTGTTTCATTTCACTGTGTACTGCGTCAGCAATATATGGTTGAAATGACAATAAAAGCTTCTTAACTTGACTTGGAGTGTGGTGCAGTAGAGGTGTGGTAAATGCTTTGAGGTTCTAGTTTATTTTTGGCTTTTTAGGCAAACATCAGTGATTAAAATATGATGCAGGTATCTATAGGAAACCAGTGAATGAAATGTAGCAATGGAGTGGTGTAGTAAAAAAAAAATGGGATTTTGGCCTCAATTAGCCTGAGCCTGGACCTCAGGATATACCGTTGGTGGCTTTGGAATCAATGGCAGGACAAGTTGTGTGAGAGGTGCCAGAAGGTTGGAGAGCATGGCCTGAGGAGGGGTTAATATCCGGACAGCTATGGCCCCAGGGCTAGAGCATGAAAAGAAAAGGATTATAGAAAAGGAAGAAAAAGTATTGACTTTGTATGGTGTCTCAAAAGGGGCAGCTCATTGTTTAAAACTTTGGACTCTGATCTGAAGGTCATGAGTTCATATCCCAGCACTGTCAAGCTGCCACTGCTGGGCCCATGAGCAAAGACCTTAATTTTCATTACACTGTTCAATTGTATGAATTAGATATGTGGCACTCAGTCAAGATTCCTTAAATGTAAATGTAAGCGTAAATGTGAGGTCGAATGTCACTCAAAACAGACCTACCACAAGCAACCCTAACCCAAGCAAGCTGCTGTAGTTCGACTGTGACATGACAAGAGACGGAACAAATATCTGAGTGAGTTGTGTGGATCGGAAAGGACAAATTCATCTGGTAATGTAACTACATGAGAAAGTAGCACAGCACTTGCATTGGAACTAAATAATAACTCGATATTTATACTTTTAGCCATATAATTGTGATGTTTAGGTATAATCGCATCCCCATGAACAAAGCTGAATAGTTGAGTGTAAAGTTTGTAATAGTAAATGCACACTTGCTCAGTGGCTAATGGGGTCTAGGGATATTTCATCCCAGTGATTGGTGAATGGTGCAAGCTGACATCACACTACTGCCTTACTACTGGACTCCTCAGCACAACTCTAAAGCCTTAATTGCTCAGATATATCCCGGGATTGGATTCTGCTTCAGTTGTAAGTTAAAAGCACCAACCAAATGAATAAATCAATAAAATGACTCCAATAAATGTGCAGTCAGTTGTTCAGCCAGCAACTGTTTCAGTTCCATGCTATCAATCTTGATTGTTAGGTTAAATTGTCAATGTTGTGTAGGCTATTTGGAGTTTTGTTTCCCCACCTGCTGGATTATTTATTTATTTTTTTTTTTTTGGCGATTCCTGTTAAAGCTAGGGCTATAATGGTGTATTGTGTTATTATGATTCTAATGAAGGAATACATGCTGAAGAAAAGTCAGTAACAATTAGGCCCGCAACATGCAACCACTCAATTTTGTTCCAAACATGAAAAAAAATCAATACGTTATCAGCTGCATAGTTGAAATGCAGCGCACAAGACGGTTTTCTAAACTAACCGTGCAGGTAAACTAACTGCAACTGTCTGATGTTTCATTTACCACTCTTGCTTTGAAAGGGGACACAGCAGAGAGCTGGTAGCTGATATACAGATAAAAATAGTCTAAGTATAGTCTAAAAAAATATATGTTCACCAATTTAGGAGATCATGAACAAATATTTCACTTTTCTGAAAATAGAAAATGCTCAGTTTTGGGAGATTTTATTGTTTTTGAATGTAATCAAATAAGAAATAATTTACATGAGCAAAATATGTCACCTAAACACTTTCAAATACAGATACAATTAGGAGGCACATCATTTTTTATTTTATTTTATTTTTGAAAGAATAATAATAAAAAATTATATATATATATATATATATATATATATATATATATATATATTTATATATATATATATATATATATATATATATATATATATATATATATATATATATATATATATATATATTTATATAATAAATTATATTATTGTGTAATTATTGATATAATATTACATTATATAAATAAGAGATGCAGATGAATAGATATTGCAAGTCATCCAATCTTGCAATCC
The DNA here is from genome assembly GCF_946808225.1 of Silurus aristotelis. Taxonomy (NCBI): domain Eukaryota; kingdom Metazoa; phylum Chordata; class Actinopteri; order Siluriformes; family Siluridae; genus Silurus; species Silurus aristotelis. Next base: position 14,355,715 of record NC_139601.1, on the reverse strand, counting down.
CACCACCTGCCCTCTGGATCCAATCTTTTCAACTATGCTTCAGACCATCTCACAAGACCGCCTGCTGTTCATCTCCACGATCATCAACGGGTTCTTAACATCTGGCATTTGCCAACTACCTTCAAGCAAGCAAGGGTTATTCCCATCTTGAAGAATCCTGCTCTGGATCCATCGGACATTAACAACTACAGACCAGTATCACTTCTCGCCTTGTAAATTTCTAAAATGCACTGTTTTTTACCAGCTGTCTGTCTGTATCTCTCACAGAACAACCTCCATTATCCAAACCAGTCTGGTTTCAAAGTGGCACATTCCACCGAGATGGCCCTTTTGGCTGTCTCTGAGAAACTACATGCTGCTCGATCAGCCAGGCTGTCATCTGTACTCATCCTTCTTGACCTTTCAGCAGCATTCGACACAGTCAACCACACGACTCTCTTGTCTACTCTCAGGAGCCTTGAATCTGTGTAACAGCATGAAAATGGTTTCCTTCCTACCTGGAAGGTTGCTCATACCAGGTAACATCAGGGGTCTACATCTGCCCCATGCAGACTCTCCACTGGTGGATCACAAGTCTCAGTACTTGGTCCCCTTCTTTTCTCCTTCTATACCCACTGTCTTGGTGAAGTCATATCCTCAGATGGGTTTTCTTATCACTGATATGCTAGGATGAGTGCTCATCAACTAAAACTCAACCCCAGCAAGACAGAACTGCTGGTCATTCCAGGTAATTCATCACAGGTAGGGATCTCAGAATAACTCTTCATTCACCTTCAGCGACTGCTTGCAAACTTTGGGTAACTTATGACATCAACTGTCAACTGACCTTATTCTCTCATATTACTAATGTGGCTCGTTCTTGTCAATTCTTCTCTACAACAGCAAAAATAAATTTCTGCCCACACAGGCTGCCCAGGTGCTTGTTCAGTCTCTAGTTATTTCAAGATTGCGCTACTGCATCTCTCTGCTGGCAGGTCTTCCTCTGAACGCTATTCGTCCACTGCAAATGATCCAAAATGCAGCTTCGTGACATGTGTTCAATCTGCCCAAGTTCTCCCACACCACCCCACTGCTGCGATCCCTCCACTGGTTTCTAGTAGCTGCTGCCTACTAAGCCAAAAATGGACCAGCAGCATATTACCTCAGAGACTTCATCACACCTCACACTGCACCATGCTGCCTGAGATCCTCCAGCACTGCGGTTGTTGACTGGTACCACCTTCTCTCAGGGTAAGAGGTAAGTATACTTCAAGGCTCTTCTCTGTTCCGGCACCAAGGTGGTGGAATAAACTTCCCCTAGATGTCAGATCAGCAGAGTCCCTGATTATTTTTAAGGTGACGGGTGAAGACCTTCCTCTTCCTTTAACACTTAAACTAATCTTTCCAAATTTGCTTTGTAAAAAAATTAAAAATAAACAACCTCTCAACAGAGTTGTAGGCTGATTTATGTTAAATTGTAATCAGTGTAGATTTATTCATTGATAAGAGACTCAAAGCACTTTTGTAAGTCGCTTTGGACAAGGGCGTCTGTTTTAATAATAATATTATATTTTATAAAATATATATCTTTCATGTATTTGAATACATTTTTATTTATACAACCCCATTTTGAAGAACTTGCCATAGAAGTTCCCTGAGCTCAGGTTACTGTCTTTATGGGGATTTCCCTGTACCTGAGTGGGTTCCCCGATTTTCCTCCCACATCATAAAAAACATGCTAGTAGATGGACTAAGCTCAGTGAGCTCATAGGTGTGAATGAGTCTGCGAAAGCATGCATTCAGGGGTATTCTCACCTTATCCGAGGTTTATTCCCAGAATAGACTCTGAATCCATCAAAACCCTGACCAGGATAAAGTGCTCACTGCAAATAAATTAATTGATCCTATAAATACCCTGCAACATCCGTGATCATTTAACAAGCCCAAAGGCTGCTTTCTTTCGTTTTCCACAAATGTGGATTTATGAAAGAAAATATATTTGTCTGTGTCTGTACAGAACCTGCTACCCTGCATTGATTTATGCCCAGTTCGCATGTGTCTGAAAGACATTTGTTTTTCATTTTGAAAACAAATTGAGTAATAAAGCGTAATACAATGCATAAAAGTTTCATTACGCCACCCAACATCATTTATCTTTTATATATTGTGAAGATATTTGCACTCTTTCACTACACCCGTGTTTATGTGTAATTATGCTTGATTTATAGATTTCAGCTTCTGTACTCATTTGTTTACTGCCTGCCAGTGACATTAGATTGGCTGGCTAGAATCTGATATTTATCAGTAGCTCAACGATGAAGCTATTAGAGCTGAGTAATGCATTATATCCTGAAGACATAATAAGAAACATGTTAGACAAACTATTACACATTTTTGAAGATAATTTTGGGGGTTTAAGTGATTTAAGTGAAGTGGTATAAAAAAATCAGCTCAAATCAATTAAAATCTAGGGGGTCTAATCACCTGATATCCGAATGAACAATCGTGAATATTTATTTTTTTAGCAAATAATTGGATGTGGATGCAAAAAAAATGAAACACAGCCATTTGATTAGCGCAGCTTAGATAATTACCAAAGAATGATTTCTTCGGAATGCCTCACTAATATTTTGCCTTTTTTTCCACCATATTTTCTCTACCCACCAAAAAAAAAAAAAAAAGAAAGAAAGAAAGAAATTACACAAAGTCTGGCGAAAGAAACATCTTTTTACTTCACGCTTGTATTCCCTTTACAAGATGTGCCTCCATAAGTATGAGCTGGAACCATCAGTAATACGCTGGCACTAATGTCATGAGTGGTTGACTTTCACTTTAGTCTAACAGGCATCATTGCTTCAATCCAGAAAGAGGGGAAAAATCCACATCTTGTCAGAGTAGCTTCCTTTCCTTTTATTTTTTACTGTAAACACTAGATTACCGACCCAGTCACAGAAAAACCGCAGGTTAAACTGGCCCACCCATGTACCTGAAATGTTTCCATAGACCCCACAATGCATCTGTAGACTGTGAATGCTGTGTATGTAATTACAGTAATTTGCTGGATTATGTTTTTGCTGCCATTGTCAGTGATTTGAATCAACATTATGATTTGGGAGCTGGAAGTGGGAATTGTATGACTCATATGAGTCACATGAAAAGATTTAGAGTGTTAGAATAAACTTGTTTCTATATTATCCATATAAAAGATTCTAAATCATATTCCATTTTTTTCACACACACACACACACACACACACACACACACACACACACACACACACACACACACACACACACACACACACACACATATATATATATATATATATATATATATATATATATACTAGCTGAAAGTACCCGTGCTTCGCTACGGAAGGCAGAACGCTAAGCAATATGGCAATAAGCAGTAAGCACTGAGCAGGACTGGATGATCAGAGATCAGAACATAACGTCAACAAATAACGTACTACCCCTTTGTAGTAGCGATACAGGGCAAACTACTTTGAAAATAATTTTTATCGTGCATCTAACATCTAATAAGAAACAATGTAGTAAGTTTCATTAGGATCCGTAATGTTATTTCGAAGAATTTACAATGCGTGAGAAATCGCGTTTTTCGCGAGTTAGCCGCGATCCAGGGCGAATTTTTCAAAACCCTTTCTTAGTGAGCACCTAAGACCCAAGAGGAAGGTATGTTCCAAATTTCATTGCAATCCGTTCAGTGGTTTTTGAGATTTCGTGATGAGTGAGTGAGTCAGTCAGTGGTATTTGAGCTTTATATATATATATATATATATATATATATATATATATATATATATATATATATATATATATATATATATATATATATATATATATAGTATATAATACTAATTTCCTAATTCCCTAATGTTCCTGTAGCTATTCCTATCTATCTATCTATCTATCTATCTATCTATCTATCTATCTATCTATCTATCTATCTATCTATCTATCTATCTATCTATCTATCTATCTATCTATCTATCTATCTATCTATCTATAATGGCTTCATTTTACTATTAAATGAGTAACATGGTTCATAAGTGTATATTTTCTTCTTTTTTTTTTTACTTTATCAAATACACCAAATGTGCTTAGCTAGCTTCCATGTTAAAAGCACCAAGGACCTTCTAATTGTTTACTTAGAATTTAATGTTTTACTTGAAAAGATCGATGTTAAAAAAAATGTTCACACTATTGCAAAAATCAGATAATCTTTTTAATCTTTTTAAGCGTTTTAATAGTAATATTGGTGGGCTGTGACACGCAAACATATGTTTTTTAATGTTTTAAGTTATTTATCTGAAACAGTGAAATCTAAAAAAATAGAGGGTTTTTTATGATGAATAATTAAACCTATTTTTTTTTTTGTTTATGTGAGAGTACCTACATTAGTAATTGTCACTGTTCTAATAAAATAGTTGCAATATTATTTAAAAAAAATAAATAAATAAACTTTCATCATTTTTTATGCTTAAAATCACAATGAAGATATGTTGATATTGATAAACTCTTTGACAAAATGCAGTTAAATAGTTCCTATAAAAGTTCAACTATTTAAGTGTAATTTGCAAAAGCAATAAGCTGAAAGGTGAACTGAGGCTGTTCGAGGCAGCTGTGCCAGGGAGGTTTTATAAAGTGTTACCCAAAAGGCATTTTTATAACGAGGATGTGTGAGTGTAATTACCTAGCATGTGATTTCTTTTGGAAAAATCTACTGGCTCTGGCTAGATGCTGAAAGCATAAGTGCCTTTCCAGATGTGTGCAGCTGTAACACTGCATTGCCAGGAGGATGCAAAGTAAGCGACTTATTTTTGGCAGGCTTGACACTCTGACAGTGCTGGTCTGTTGCAATGGTTTACATGGACATGACACTGATAAGTAGGGCTCCATCCCTGAATCCCTGAAATAACCCCCACCCAAAAAAAATATACTTAGTATACTTTCTGTTTCCTGTGGCCTATATACACTGCAACATTGCAGATATGATCCTGTAACCATACTTTATGTGTTCATGTATTCATATAATTGTAATATACTAAAAATATCAATATTTTAATAATTCTTAAAGAAATGCAGCTTTTATTTGTAGGTGTATCAGTTGTTTTAGGCATAAAATGAATGATAGCGTATATCCTGACATCATCATATATAACCTACAAAAATGTTTCCTTTACCTTATCTGCTTCATATAGCTACATTCTGTACTGTATGCTTTTAATGCTCTGTTTCTGAGGAAGAATTCATATGACCTAAAGGTACATGAGATTACTGTGGAGTGTACCACTTAGAAACTATACAGACAGCTTTGGAGTGCAGTTAATATGAACTGTTTTCTACAATAGTCAAGGACTACCATTTCCACAAACAATTTTGAATTAAAATGTCCATCAACAATACCTTAACCTCAACAATAATAAAGAATTAATAATAAACGAAGATCTGGTGTCACCCAGATGGGTCTGTTTTCCATTTTGAGTCTGGTTGCTCTCATTCCATGCTCATATCATCTCATCTCAAGGAGTTTTTTCTTTTCTTTTCTTCCACCGTTACATCATTTTTTTAGGAATACATTCACAAAACCAGACCTAAGAATTTGATCATTATTATTCTAAATCAATCTATTTCTCTAAAACTGGTCTGTGACAATGACTAAAAGTAAAAAGTGCTCTACAAAATAAAATCTGATTAAGTTCAATTAGATTTATTTAAATATGTAACATTTTAATTATTTCTGTAAATTTTTGTCCTTTATTGATTTCATGTAAAATGTTCAGTTTTAAATATTTTTATTATAAAAATATTATCAGTTTAAATTTTTTTCCATTAATTTATTTAGTGACAATGGCTTCATTTTCGCTCTTAAATTACTAACATGGTGGAGAGGTGTTTTTGTTTGTTTTTATCTTTTTCTTTATCAAATCGCCAAATGTGCTTAGCTAGCGTCACACTAATGGCATGAAGGACATCAAATCTTTTTTTATGACTTTGAAAAAATTTTCATTAAATAATGTTATTTCACCAATAATATTTTAAAGTAGAGTGCAGTTCGTGTGGGCTGGTACATGCAAACATGCTGTTTTTATGGATTTTTCATGTTTTAAGTTATTTATCTAAAACATTAACATAGACTTCTTCTTCTTCTTCTTTTGGCTTCTCCCATTAGGGGTCACCACAGTGGATCATCCGTCTCCATACCCCTCTATCTTCTACATCTGCCTCTTTCAACTCAACTACCTGCATGTCTTCCCTCACCACATCTATAAACCTCCTCCTTGGCCTTCCACTTTTCCTCCTTCCTGGTGGCTCCATCCTCAGCATTCTCTTACTGATATACCCCATGTCCCTTCTCTGAACATGTCCAAACCATCTGAATCTCACCTCCCTCACCTTGTCTCCAAAACAACCTACATGCGCTGTCCCTCTAATAAACTCATTTCTGATCCAACATTGCAGGTCTCACCACAGTTCTATAAACTTTCCCTTTCACTCTTGCAGATACTCTTCAATCACAAATCACTCCTGTCACTCTTCTCCACCCACTCCACCCTGCCTGCACTCTTTTCTTCACTACTCTAACACACTCTCCATTACTTTGCACTGTTGACTCCAGGTACCTGAACTCCTCCACCTTCTCCACCTCTTCTCTCTGCAACTGCACCACTCCACTGCCCTTGCTTTCATTCACACACATGTACTCTGTCTTACTCCTACTGACTTGCATTCCCCTTCTCCCAGCGTGTACCTCCACTTCTCCAGGCTCTTCTCAACCTGCTCCCTACTCTCACCACAAATTACAATATCATCTGCAAACATCATAGTCCATTGAGACTCCTGTCTGACCTCGTCTGTCAACCTGTCCATCACCACTGCAAACAGGAAAGGGCCCAGGGCCGATCCTTGATGCATTCCAACATCCACCTTGAACCATTCTGTCATTCCTACTGCACACTTCACTGCTGTCACACTCTCCTCATACATGTCCTGCACCACCTCACATACTTCTCTGACACACCAGACTTCCTCATACAATACCACAACACCTCTCTCCACCCTGTCGTTTGCTTTCTCTAAATCCACAAACACACAATGCAACTCCTTCTGACCTTCTCTATACTTCTCCATCAACATTCTCAAAGCAAATAATGTGTCCGTGGTGCTCTTCCTCGGCATGAAACCCTGCTGCTACTCACAGATGGTCACTTCTTCTCTCAGCCTGGCTTCCTCTACTCTTTCCCATAACTTCATGGTGTGACTAATCAACTTAATTCCCCTGTAGTTACTGCAGGTCTGCACATCTCCCTTATTTGTAAAGATCAGTACCAGCACACGCCTTCTCCATTCCTCAGGCATCCTCTAACCTTCAAAAATTCTGTTAAACAATCTTGGTAATAACTCCACTGCTATCTCTCCTAAACATCTCCATGCTTCTACCGGTATGTCATCTGGTCCAACCGACTTTCCACTGTTCATCCTCCTAATTGCTGCTCTCACTTTCTCCTTTCTAATCCTATCCACTTCCATCTTCTCAACACACTCTCCTCACTAGTGAACACATTTCAATCTCCATCCTTTATTGCTCTAACTTGCAGCACATCCTTCCCAGCCAGCTTGGTCCCTCTGCTTGGCCAATCGGTACCAATCATTTTCTCCTTCTTTAGTGTCCAACTTCTCATACAGCTCCTCATATGCCTTTTCCTTAGCTTTCGCCACATCCCTTTTAAACCTGCTGCCGCATCTCCTTGTACTCCTGCCTACTTTTCTCATCACTCTGCTAAACCCCAATTCTGTTTTGCCAACCTCTTTCTCCTTATGCTCTACTGCTCTTCCTTATTCCACCACCACATCTCGTTGCCTTCCTTTCTATTTCCAGATGTCACACCAAGTACCTTTCTAACTGTCTCTTTTATCACTTCTGCAGTATTTGCCCAATCATCCAGCACCTCTTCAACACCACTGAGCCCCTGTCTGACCTCTTCCCTGAAACTCACACTACAGTCTTTCTCCTTCAGTTCCCACCATTCTTCTTTCAGTCCTCACACTCCTTCTCTTCTTCTCCACCTCGAAAACCATCCTACAGACCACCATCCGATGCTGTCTAGCTACACTGTCCCCTGCAATACCTTACAGTCTCCAATCTCCTTTAGGTTGCATCTCCTACATAGAACATAGTCCACCTGTTTGCACCTTCCTCCACTCATATACGTCACCCTATGATCCACCTTCGTCTCAAAATAAGTGTTCACTACTGCCATTTCCATCCTTCTAGCAAAATCTACCACCATCTTCTCTTCCACATTCCTCTTCTTAAAGCCATACCTACCTACTTTTCCTTCAAAATTACCCTTACACCATTTATCTTTCCATCCGCACCATGAAAGAACAGTTTAAACCCACCTCCAATGTTCCTGGCCTTACTCGCTTTCCACTTGGACTCCTGAACACACAACATATCTACCTTTCTCCACTCAATCATATCAGCTATCTCTCTCCCTTTACCCGTCATAGTACCAACATTTGAATTACCAACCCGAAACTCCACTCTCCTACACTTCTCCTTTCCCTGCCATCTCTGTAGAAGTCTTCCTCCTCTCCTTGTCCTTCTTCGGCCAACAGTAGCCCAATTTCCACCGGTACCCTGTCGGCTAACGATACCTGTGGTGGTCGTTGTTAACCCGGGCCTCGACCGATCCGTTATGAAATTCTCTTTTGTGATCCGCATATTTGATTTGGCACATGTTTTACGCTGGATGCCCTTTCTAACGCAACCCTCCCCAATTACCCGGGTTTGTGACCGGTACTAAGAGTGCACTGGCTTGTGCAACCCTAATGGCTGGGTTAAAAACATAAACATAGTGTTAATGGAAAAACAATGAACACTAAAATGTTATCACTGAAAGAAAAAAATTTTCCCCGGAAAAAATGGGGAAACATGAGGGAAAAATGGGGATTTTTCATACTGAATAAGCATACTTTTTTTTTTATGTAAAAGTATCTAGTTAGTATTATTTTTTTTTTTAGATTAGATTAGATTAGATTAGATACAACTTTATTGTCATTGTGCAAGGTGCATGTACAGGTACATTATAAAATGGTTGCAATAATATATATATATATATATATATATATATATATATATATATATATATATATATATTTTTATATATATATATATATATATATATATATATATATATATATATATATATATATATATATATATATATATATATATATATATATATTTATTTATTTATGTATTTATTTATATAATTAACAATTTTTTTCTTTACATTTTAGGTGATCGTGAATTTACAGGTTATTTTATAACCATTATGTGATCATGTGTAAAAGCTTTTAATTTCATCATGAAACTGGACATGTGAATGCTATGTAAATATGAATAAACCAGTGTAAAAATAGTCTAATGGGAAAATAGAACAACTTCTATATTTCTTATCTTATTAAAGTCATTAGTGTTCAGTGAAAAACAGTGGATACTACAGCATGAATAAATGACCCATACACTTCTCAAGAAGTTGCATTGGCAGAGTTTGAGACCTCAGTATTGTATGGAAAGAATGGGCTACTTTCAGCCTATTTATCTATTCGCATTAAATGGAAAAAGGATGGATAACACTGGAACATATTGTGAGGCTGCTGATGCGTTGGGTGCAAAAGATTGAGGAAGGAATGGGGGGAGGGGGGGTTTGGGGAGACATGGCTGTGTGTGCTGGGCTGAAGTAGCCAGTGGGGACATCATACGAAATCGGACTCGACGAGCAGCGGCAGGCTTTTCCACAGCTCACTTCCGAAGCGACAGCTGTCTCCCCTCATCCAGCCAAACATGAGCTGAGAGAAAAGCAAAAAAAGGAGGGAGGAATGAAATGGCATATGAGGGAGCCGGGACTGTGCTCAGATCAGAAATTAACACCTGACAAGGTGAGCAGAGGATTACAGAGGAGACAAGGTCTCACTTCGCAGCCATTTGCAGGCTGATCAAACCCAACAGCAGCCTGATATCTGTAGCTGATCATTGCAGAAAAGGTAGAGAAGAAAAGGTCTGCTGTCTGATATGTGTCTGTGTTTGCCAGACAGAGAGAGAGAGAGAGAGAGAGAGAGAGAGAGAGAGAGAGAGAGAGAGAGAGAGAGAGAGAGAGAGAGAGAGAGAGAGTGTTTGAGCTCTTGAAGCTTGAACAAGACCATTTATTTTAGAAAGGCAAAAGAGACAAACCACACAAGGACAAAGGTCAGACTATTCAACATTAACTTAGCTTTGAATATTCATAATATATTACAGATACTATAACAACATTAAATCTAATTGTCCTGACATGTCTGTCAATACACACAGTGTCTGTTAGAGTCTGCAGTGTCAATGTTTTGAACCAAATCTGATATGAAGCTATATTTTTAAGTCTTTTAAAAATTTTAAAGTCTTTACCCAGTTACACACTTTAAGATAGAAGAGTTGAAGCCTTGGAGAAGTAACAACTGCAAAATTCTTGTATTATTAATTATGTGATAACAGCTCAAAAGTTTTTCCCAAACATTCCACATCATGAAGCGATTATGAACTATGAATAACTCTAAACAGATAAAACATACAATGTGTCATTGTTTACTAAATACGAAATTGTTAGTATTGGCAAAATGCTGCAGTTATAAAAATCCAAGGAGTCAGATGCAAGTGCAGGAACCTTCAATAATAAAACAACAGCGTGAAAACAAAGACCGGAAATAAACCTCAATGAAAGCTAAAGAAAGGGGAGATGACCGAGGCAAATTAGGGACAACTGAACATGAAATCAAAAGCTATATGTATAAGTAATATAAACAGTAAAAACCGGCCAATAGCCATAGCATTAGACCTTCCCAGACCTGGAACTCTCTCTGTGTTCCAATTGTATACGCATAACTTCTGTGTAAATTATGACATTACAAGCATGTATATGAATTTGGAAAAATTGTACCAAAATCATTTTAAAAATCTCTGATTAGCTATGTTAACACTTCTCTGGGCGATGTCTACATATTTAATTGTGTTCCCAAAGCCAAACCTCTTCAGTTTTTTCGCCTTATTATAATTCTTGTATCTAGCACTTTTCAAACCAAAGTTCTACCCATGGTTTGTTAGTATTCTATGGTAGTTTGGTAGTACTTCTATTTGCCTCTAATTCCTCCCCTAAACCAATTAAAACCCATCCAAACTCATTTAAACTGAAAAATCAACCGGGTCTCATGAGTTCTTTGTGCAAAACTAAAGGAATGAGACCATGTGGTTTTCCATATCAGTGAAAAAAATATAAAATGCAGACCCTGCCTCTAGCCCTAAAATGTTTTAAATATGCAGATGAGTTCATGCTTTTTTTATTTTGTGTCTAGCGGCAGCACAGATTAGCCAGTAATATGGAGTAAAGATATCTTATTACACTGCGTTAAACCACTACTAATAATCAGCGTCATTGTTACAACCCAACATGGTGTGATGTTATATCCCGAAAACATTATGTGATTATTAATGAAGAAAATCTGTCTTTAGTATTCAAAAAATTTATACTTTTACAAGCACCTGGCATTCGAGAAGTGTTGTCTTTGGCGGCCATGTTTTTCATCTGGGAAACCGTGTTTTCTCTTTGGTTCTGGTGTTGACATGATGAAGTACAAATTTTAAGAATTCAGTCAAGTACACATATGTGGAAAGTATAGCAACAATTAATTTGCTATTCTGAAATTTCCTTGGCTTTATTCTAAACACTCAAAGAGTCAACAAACTTGGCATTTAACCTCCATGGCCTCCATCAAGTAGGACTGTGATTACAGCAAAGTAAGTCACGCTTGCAACCAGGGTCACTGTTATTTTCCGGGCTTTTTGAGCCCTACGATTTAAACAATTGTGCTGCAACTACACTTTGAAATGTCGGCGAAACTTAATGAATTGGAGGGCATTTCCACCGTCACTTTAACTGATAAACAGAGCCACTTGTTCTAACGCTTACTGACCGCTGGTGCCATTAATCTGCCATCACGTGTTTAATTATGGTGCGAATGCACAAAAGTTCACTTCACAGAGATCAACCCAAGCTGATCTATTCATATCAAGTGTATGTGTGTCTGTTGGTGTGTGTGTGTCTGAAGTAGACTGTGCATGATGTACAGAGACACTGCAGAGTCATCGAGTTCCTCAGAAGCTATGCTACTGAACAGGTTTAATTAAGTGTGAACTGTCAGCGCTGGCAGGGATGCATTATTCATGCCTTAAATGCAAAAGCAATGTGGTGATTAATGTTTTCTTCCAAAGACAGACGCAAAACATGTAACTTTTTAGTGATTTCATGATTAACGGTTGTAAGGTAGGGGCACTAGAAAGGTCCTTCAGTAATGGACTGTTCCAAGTTCCAACCCACAGGCTTATGTGTACTGCTAGATGAGAAATCTGTCTGAAAATAATAAATAAAATAAATAAAACTTATTTTAAATGGAAAAAGAGGACACTGTAAGTGTGGTTTTAGCTTTCCAATATGCTAACAGTCATTGCAGCAAGAACCTGAGAGAACTTGTGTTGTGTTTTTAAGCAACACTACAAGTTATTCATTCCTGTAATTATGCACAAAGGGCAATAATTCGAGATAATTAGACAGTTTTTCATAAAGTATATACTCCTAGTAAAACTAGTAAAGTTATAAAGTATCTCCTATAGATAGACGATATGCATAAATGCATCACATACAGACTAATAGCTTGAATAATTAGCATCCTCAATCTTTACCGAGTAACTTAAACCCAAAAGAGAAAATTTGAGGTTTTAAAGTTTAAAATGATTTGCTGATTTTTTTATACATTTATTTGGCAAAACAACAAAGAGAAATTCTCATTGTTCGCATTTCAAAACTAATTCCGAAAAACTTGTCAGTTTGTTGATATAAATACTAGCATCTGCTCTAGATTCAAACCAGTTTGTTAAAAGGGCTGTTAGTAATATAGTTATAATAGCATTACTGTATCACCCATTATCCTCACCTACAGTATATCTGTACGAAATCCTACACTCCAACACCTCTCATACTCCAGACTGATGTTCTGTAATGATATTCGTATCATGCAGTGCTTTTAAATTAGCTTAGCTTTCCCAGGGTTATTCTACCAGTCCCTAACCGGCTCTGACTACACTTAACTCATCAGGAGATTATACTACAATGAGATCAGGGCAAAAAAAAAAATCACATGGCAGGAAACATCCTTTGAGGGCCTCCCAACTGTGCATTAGACTCAATGTAAAAAATAGCTTTATTTCCACCACAAGTCCCAGGAAATACATTGAGTTGCTAATTTATTGGGTGTACCAATCTAGTACGTACTGGGAGATTCTTTCTTTCTTTCGGCTTCTCCCGTTAGGGGGCGCCACAGCGGATCCTCCGCATGTTTTGATTTGGCACATGTTTTTACGCTGGATGCCCTTCCTAACGCAACCCTCGGCATTTATCCGGGCTTGGGACCGGCACGGAGAGTGGCTGGGGTTGGTTCCCTGACCGGGGATCGAATCCGGGCCACATCGGTGAGAGCGCCGCATCCTAACCACTAGACCACCAGGGAACCTACATACTGGGGGATAAACAAATATATAGTATGTTTGGAGGCCTGGGAAAGCAATATATAGTTCTATAATAACTGCTGAATAGACAAAGTGTCAAATGGTGTGTCATCACAAACATGCTCAGTTGGTATGACAGGTTTTACACATCTTTAGGTAGACCATCTGTTTGTTTACCGTAAAGAATTCTACTTTATATTTGATACTTTTAACAGTGAATAAAATACATGTGGAAATACAATTAAATGAAGCGTAGATACAAATAAATGTTAAGATATATATTTCAAACTGCAAAACCTGTATTAAATATCCACGGATCATTTTCTATAAAATGTTATAGCACTGTCTTTTTAAATACTTTATTCTGAATACTACTCTGGAAAATGTGCCTTAAAACTGATGATAGTTCGTGTCAGGTTGCTCATTGTTTTAAATTAATGAGCTCATAAACTGCAGTTATTGTGGTACAAAACGTAACAACAGAGTGAGACAGCTATTGTAAAAATTTCCTTATTAACTCATTTAGTTATTACTTAGTCATTAAAATTACATGGAGAAGTGAACTACTATTTTAACATTTAATCTAATCTTTTTTCATCCAATATATTTTCTCATATTTTTTCTTATATTCTCTAATTTCTTTCTCATTTTATATTTATAATCCCTTTTATCTAATGACCAATTTTCACTTTACATTTCACTTTAAGTTGTATTCTGTACATAACTATGTTTAGAATTTCTGTATTCTGTATATGACTATGTAAGAAAATCTTGAATCTTGAAAATCTTCAATAAAACAATATTGAAAAATGGGCCGAACTGGAGAAGATAACGTTGAAATGAGAAATATTACAAAATACAGCACATGGTGTATAACAGCATAACAGAAACAACTTTATTATTTGTAGGCATAGATGCCTATAATTCACACATACACACTTTTTCTCTCTTTTCCCGATTTGTACCAGGTTTGGTTCATCATCTCCCGGCTTGTGCATTAAAATTGTGTAACTCACATCTAGCTGTGTAGTATTCCTCACATAAATAATGTTTATTCTCTGCAAAAAGGTTGATGATGCATACAAACCTCTGCTGAAATACATAAATCTAATTTATATATGGAATAAGAAACAAAACATTGATTGGTCAAAAAATGTGGTTCTTTATTACATAACTGATTTCCACCTTGAAAAAAGAGAAGTGAGTATAAACACTTTTGAGTGTAAACCATAAGCTATGAGTAGATTTCATAATTTTTTTAATTACTGATTTTTCCCTAGTTAATCTATGTTTTTAACACGGTTAAGTCGACATGTTAATCCATGACATTTTAGCAGATCTTTTCTGGAACAACCTTTATCAGAGACTTTTAAGGTTTACTTATTCTACTAAGTCAACATGCCCTTTGCTTACTCAGCATTAAACTCAACATTAAATAATAAACACATTTGGCTTGCTGGATTTGATGGTGTTAATACCTTAAGTTAAGGAATAAATGTATGCTGTGGTCAATCAGTTTCAACCACAGAGACATTTTAGGTTTTTTATGCCTTAAATAACTGGCTCATATACTGTATATTAAAAAGGTTCTATATACCGTATTTTTCGGACTATAAGCCGCTACTTTTTTCCCACGTTTTGAACACCGCGGCTTAAACAACGAAGCGGCTAATTTATGAATTTTTCCTGGGTTTTTCCCGGTTTCACAAACTTCAAGCCAAAAAAACTGAACCCCATAACATTAGACCAATGAAATTTCCGAACGGAAACGAAAAAACGCACCTCACCTGTGTTCTTAGCTGCATGGCATCGGGAAAAAAAACTTCCATCGGGTGATTTTTAAACGCACGACGATGCCAAAAGATAAACTCCCGAGAGAAATAGTTGTGAAAGGAAGGAGGAAGACAGTGAACAATTACTTTCTTGGTCGGCTACTGTTTAGATACAAGCCGTTGTAACGCGTTGAGTCTGGGTGAAGGGAGAGCTCGCTAACTCCAGTTACAACAGAAATCATATAAGCACACCCAGGTTTCCAAAACTCGTGCTTTTTCATTTTTCTTGGCAAAAGCGTTACAGGTTAGTCAAAGAAACTTAGAAATAAGCATCAGAAAATAAAAAGGACATATTCCTCGGTCTCCACACATGCAGTAATAGCGGAAAAATGCAGTTGCGAAGTCATGCTATTCCCAAAATACCGCTATGCTCCTCAAGGAATCGCAACATATTTCACCCGTTACACCGTGTGTAACGTGTCTTTCGTTAAAGCCTGTGTAAAGTTCATTAGTGTAGACATGCAGCTTATAGACAGGTGCGGCTTATTTATGTTAAAAATAAAAATATTTGTAAAATTCAGTGGGTGCTGCTTATATAGTCCGGAAATTACGGTAGATACAGTATATAACAATCTTACAACTCAGTGCTTAGGCTCCTGTATGGGTTCAGACAATGTCTAATCTTAAATCAAATCAAACCCAGTAGGGTTAAAAACGATTTTCATATTGATAAATTGCACCAGTTGGTGTGCAATTGCAGCAAAGTATTTTCACTACAAATCTTTACAAGCTTTCCTTTCTAGCCTTCTTCAGTCAGGCTGGAAAAGTGAGAACTGCCTTTGAAGTCACTGTTGTGTAGAGTGAGAAAAAAAAAAAGGAATGCAGCACTGGAGATTAATTAAATGCAAATCGCTGAGGGTGTCTCTTCCAATTAGCATCATTCCATTCCTTTCTCGTGGATTTTTTTGCTGATCGAGTTGCGTCTTTGGTAGCAGTTATTTTTCCTTGACAATGGCATTGCTGCTGATTTCAATAAAAAGGTATGAGGACAGATTAAAAACCAGTGCATCAGATTACACTGGCATAATATCTTAAGATAGCTTCAGTGCTGCTTTCTGTC
This sequence comes from Silurus aristotelis, assembly GCF_946808225.1. Classification (NCBI taxonomy): domain Eukaryota; kingdom Metazoa; phylum Chordata; class Actinopteri; order Siluriformes; family Siluridae; genus Silurus; species Silurus aristotelis. The sequence continues at coordinate 14,339,227 of NC_139601.1, read as the reverse complement.
TACGCCGACTGATTAGAAATGGCTGTCACGAACAAGAAGAAAACTTTGGCTGGATTTACAACAGGGAACATTGCACCTCACGCATCAGCGAGGCCTAATAATTAGTAGAGGAGTGCCACTACTTGGCATGATTTACTGGCTGCTTTGTCACTGACTGCAGTGACATTTTTGTAACAGCATCCAGCGTTAATCAGTAGACCTGAATAAGTACTCGTGGATGTTGATTTAGTTGGCCGCGACAGACTTACAAGGAAATCAGATGCTGTTATTTACCTATTGTGCGTTTGTCTTGTGCGTGAGTAATGGCTGATAAGCTAATAATCGCTTTATTGTGTTGTGGTAGACGACCTACTGGTGCAGAATCGAATCCTTTGAATGGGAAGGATAATATCAGAGCGAGTTAACAGCTTGGAATGTTTCCCTGTCACATCCAAATTCAGTTATGAACCACACAACATAGACAATTAGTTACACACAATTAGCGAGGCCTAGTAAAGTAATCACACCATTCTTATTTTTACGCAAATGCGAAAAGTGCAGCTCCTGCTCAAATATCCCATTTAACAGAATGTAAACGTCGAGGGAACATCGGATGAATGAATCATAATGACAAACAATGCAAATGAGCTATTCATCCATTATCTGGCAGGTAGGGCAGAAAATAAAACCTACTCGTTGTTTATGCCCACCTGCTACACTATATTAATGTGCATGCAGTAATTATCGAATGCTGTAAGAATGGTATATGGATATTTGTAGCAATATTAACTATTAATACATTACATTCAGACCGGTTTACATTGCCACTGTTTAGTGCATCGAATTCCAGTATAGGTGCATGCAAAAAAACATATATAAAATACATATGAATGCACTTAACAAACATTTAAAAGCATGAAGGAACTAGTTGGCCAGATGTCACTCATAATTGCCAGCGTGACCCTAAAATACATTACAGTAAACATGGTCCATTGTCTCTATATGCATACTATACAGTAACCATAGACGATACAAAGTTGGCATACACAAGAAACTAAAAATTTGCTAGTGATTTGGACAGACCCTGGGATGGATGATTTATAAATCCATTAGCTAGCTCACAAAGGAAGTAGAAGCTCTATTGTGCTGCCAAGGACTGTGTTTTGGTCGCCCAGAAACATAATTGAATAAGATAAAAATGGAAGCTAACATATAATACTGTACTTTATATGGTGAGCAGGTTAGCTTGTTAAGTGCATGAATACAGGCACAAATGAGTATGACTAAAGGCTAATGACTCAGCCAGTCATTATCCATTTCTAAGAAAGTATCTGGGGCACCACATCGTGTTTGTGTCACCAACACATAAGCACAGAGCCACTGGCCATCGTCTGTATATGAAATGTGGGGTTTTTCATTCACATTGCACTTGAATGCTGTTTAAGTTGGCGAGCATCAATGAGGTGACTGTATCTTGTGCTAGAAGGACGGTTATAAGATACCGTTATGCTGCATTTTATTCAACTATTTTTTTTTTTTATTCAGTGTTTTATCACATCACCTGATTCAGAAAAGGTCATGTGCCATCCTGAAACAGTAATTAATCTGCTGAGCAAAATCCAATTTGTGTACACACACACACACACACACACACACACACACACACACACACACACACACACACACACAGTAGAGTTTATTTCCTTGCTTTCTTGAGGCAAAAAAACTATGAAATCTTTAAGTCATGCTACTGAGGGTCCACCTCTGGACATCACAGAATCACAGATGTGTATGCTATAGCTGCATCCAGGGTTACTCTTATTAAGTCTCATTCTCTAAAAGGAGGTTGGCACCAACTATTGTGTTCATGAAATTAAAAATGTTAAGTTAAATTGTGAAAACTGCTGCTGCTTTTTTTTTTTTTTTTTTTTTTTTTTTTTTTTACATAGAACAGTAAACAAAGAACAACAATAGAAGCGAGACATTTGAGAAGTGTTATAAGTCTATTTGCATATGTGCAATGCAGCAATTGGCTTTCTGGATTAAAAAAAAAGAGGCAGATTTGAAGAGTTAATGCACATGTTTAGAATCCAGCTACAAGGTGTAAATGAGGTCTGTTATGTCTTTGATAGTCTGTTAAGTCTGACGAGGAGCATAATGCAATGTAAACAAGCGACGTGTTTAAGTATGGGTATTATGTCTACTGAGAAGGTCATGGGGGAAAGTCTTTGTCTAGTGAATTTTCAGAGTTTGGACTGTGCCATCAGTTAATGCTGTTGAATAAACAAGAACTGACAGGTAATTGGAGTCATAAGTCTCCTTATTCCCCTCCAATTATTTTCGTGCAGTCTACTTGAGGACCAATTATCACAAATTGTGTTGCCTTGTTGCTGCTTTTTTTTTACTTATTAACGTTCACATGGGAACTGATCAAGGGTTAACAAGGCCACTATGATGATGCTATTCTTCAAATAATTATTCGATTTTAATTATATCCTGGTTATATTTAACTATAAATAAAGGCATGAGGAAGCCGGTGCAATCCTCTGCCAAAAGCAGAGCTCGATGACATCTTAATTTCCCTTGTGTTTCACTTGTCGCTATCAAATCCTGCAAATTATTGGCTGAAATACAGCCGCACAGCACAACACAAAACCCCTTTTATTAAGCCCCTTGCCTTAAATGTCACTAGAGCCCACCTCGGCGTCAGGCATGCTGGGTAGGCAAACATTGTAGGGCTAGCACAAGGCAGTGGCCAAATCTCTTACTCGTGACTTGATCTGAGTGAAACCGAGATGATGGCGCGTGTCAGCTTGCATATACTTGCTGACAGAAAGCCGAAGATGATCTGGTGCACATTCTCTGCCCTCTGCTCCCTACTCACACAAATAACTCATCTCCCACAATTCCTGTAGCAGAAAGCGAGTCATCTAGTGGGTTTCTGTTTGTGGCCTGCTTGGCATAAGCTGGCACCTCCCAGAAAACTTCCAACCTGATGTTTGAACAGAATAAATAGCAATAAATGATGAGGGAGTAGAGATGAGTCATTGAGAAGGAGGCACACACAGAAAGTCATTATAGAAGAGGGAGAAAAATACAGTGCACTGTAACTATACTGCTTTTGTAGGGCTTTAGTACTAGAAGTTTAAGTGGGTGACAGGAAATGAGGCAGCATGGAATTTAGTTCAAGGCCAAAGGAACAGGAGGACAGAATCAATTGTATGCTACGTAGCCCCTTAAATTTTAATGTTCTTTGCATTTCAAGGGCCAGGAACACTGTGTACATAGAACAGAGGTGCTTAAGACAAGTGTTAGGCAACTTAGATAGACAATAAAATATCACGACACTACAGCTCATTCTCTTTAGTCATAAAAGTGCACCCGACTTACAGACAACTGAGGTTAAAGAAAGATGGAGGAAGTGCAAATAGAGATCGATATTCAGGTTGGTGGTGCTGGCAGGCCATCAAATTTGGCTCATGGAGGCTGAGGCCATGCCAATGGGGAGGCTAGTGTAAGATTTACAATGTTGGAAGCCCAGAAAATCCCTATAAACCATTGCAACCTCTTTGTATTATGTTCAGACCCCATTGCCTTTGAGATAAAAGTGATGGAAGCCAAGGCAAAGATCACAACAGCCAGAGAAGAAGAATGTTGAGTTTTAAATACATCACTCAAAGAGAAGGCCTCTGAGCCAGAGGGGACAAGACACCCCAGTGCTTCAGAAGCAGATGAGAACAATGTGTCAGTGAGTATTAATACTATTCCAGCATTCACTTCTAATTAGGCACAAGATAGCCTCAGACAGCTGGGGTTTGATAACAATGAGCTACAATGAGCTTTCCACTCTGTACTGGGAAATTTTTTATTTGCTCCTCAGTGGCTGTGCTTCGCCCAGGAAGACAGTCAACGCAAATGCTCTCTGACGTGCAAATAAAGCAAGAAGGCAGATTGCAGCTTGTGGCTTCCAGGTCAATCTTACGCAAGCACTTAAGAAGAGCTGCCTTAGCCTTTTTCTTTTTTTCAAACAATCACCAGCTGAACTCCCTCTGTGTCACAATAACCAACAACATGGTAGGGAAGATGGTATTTTTTGGAATACCTGCATATTCTCTGAACGTTTCCCAGGAAATGGCTGTTTGCTTATTTTTTCTTCATTTCTCCCCATTAATTCGAACAAGGAAACTTCTAATATGAATGCCTGTGTAAACAAATCGATGCCGCTCAATCATCAGGCTGATCGTCCACAACATGGCAAGAATTTTTTGCCTCTTTGTTAAGACTCCAGCGTTAACGACATGATAGATGTTGAGGCAGTGTGCCTGAAAGCAACCTAATTATAGAACGTGGAGACAGCAAGGCAGAGATGGAGAGAAGGAGAGTGGGATGGGATATAAAGAGGTAAAGAGAGAAATGCTTCCCCTCCATGTGACAATGTTATCTCCCCAAAGAGCCAGACTCTTCTGTAGTAGTCTCAAACTGGCAGATGCCGCTAGACAGACAGAATCAGGCTGATAAATAACGACGACAGCACAATAGCAGGCTCTTCCATAACACTTGGCTCATCGCAGAGGGAAACTAGGGGAAAAGGCAAATAGGGGAACAGGGGAAGCTAAGAGAACTCTTAAGACCGAGACTAAATCGGTTGACAGAGGCTTTTAAGAAAAGATTCCCTCGTACAGCTCAATCTTAGTGGCCATGGTCACATGTGGCTAGCCGTGTCTGGAGTGTCAGAAGAGAGTCTGAAAGAGTGCCCAGGCTGCATTTAAAAGATCCAGTGCACCATGGTGCTCCAATTATTCCACCTCTAAGCCTGAAACCTTTTCACCAAGCCCCTGTGTGTCTGCGATTAGAGCACTGAACTCGCTCCCTCCAGACAAGTGGTGCAAATCTCTGGCAAACTCTCAAATTTGGTCACCATATGAAACACTGAAAACTAAGAGGGAAAGACAAAGCAGGAGAGATGACAGAGGGAGTTTTGTGGGACTATGAGCAGTAATAGGCTGCTCCAGCTGCGAGGGATTTGGCCTGACATTTTTGCAGTGCAATTAGGGAGCTCTTTTGTCTGTCGCAGCTTTCATGTGCTGGTTTGTTGCTTCTGGTCTTCACAGCTTGGGCCAGAAGTATATCAGGACAATTTGAGTGTGATGCTGTGTGATGGGCTTGATTCAACTCTATTAGGACCTTAATGCATTCATGAATGAAAAACAAGGTGCCACCTGATCTCCTGCCACAGACAGAAAGAGATGTCCGCAAATGCGAAACAAGGAAAGTGATGGCACACGGTCAAGAGTGTGGAGACAGCCTCCAATCAAACAAGAGGCAGAAATGTTATTGACAGAGACAACTTTGTTTATCTGCCAGAGTCAAAAGACCTTGACAGTTTGAAAGGCTAGGCTGCTTTATCTGATGCACCACTAGTGATATCCCTTGGTCTTAGTGATTAAAGAACAGAAAATTTCTCAAGAAGGTGATAAAAGGAATTCATTGACCCTTTCCGAGGCAAATGTGTCTTAAGACATATCATGCTCATTCATATTCAGTTAATCATGCCCCATTTCTCAAGTTTTCCAATGATATTGTAACATAACTGTGCTCTCATCGTGGGAAAATGTGTAAAAGTTAACGCAGTAAAGAAATGTTTTACATCAGCAAACAGTTACTTTGTTATAACTTTTTGAGCCTGAATGACCTTTAGACCTGGTATTGCAAACTCAAACCATTATTGGTGCAGTATATTTTAGAGCCCCTGCTGCTAGAGAGGCAAATTGAAGTTACATCAAAAACGTTGACAATCTTCATACCTTTTCACAGAAATGAAACTTGTCATGCCTTTGAAACTATGTACATGTTGTAGGTTGATATTTTTTTTACAAAAGAGAAGGTACTAAAGGGTTAGTTTAATGTGTATCTTATTTCAAATAATATGGCAAATCATATGTTTTTCAGTAATTAAAGGTAGACAATATCATTCAATAATAATGGTACTCTGGTTAGTTAATGGATTTAACTAACACCCCCCCCCCCACACACACACACACACACACACACACACACACACCACCACCACCACCACCACCACCACACACATGAGGAAATTATGACAAAGAGAAAACTTGATTGTAAAATGCGCTTGAAAAGAAAGAAGAAGAAAAAAAAAACTTACACATCAATTACAGCACTGCTTTAGAACTTGTCTTGATGTTTAGCTTAGCATGTCTCACACTATAGCCATCTATCATTACATCACATCCTGGTGTTTTTCATCCCACCAGGGAAACCACACACTGGTGTCCTCTAGTGGCTCATTATGCCTTCACCACAATTGACACGACCACAATCACAGGTAGAACCTGATTAGTGGTATTAAATGAGTCAATATGGTCAGGAAGACATTTGAATGCTTTCCCCAACCAGATGTGCTTGAATGAAGTCAGGGTTCACTGCTGTAGACTGTATCACAGTGAATCCAGAGCCTGTCCCAAGAACACTGGGCATGAGGCAGGACAAATTTGTTGTTTGTTTGTCATGGACAAACTGATGTGTCGTTTGGCATCATGCAAAGATCGTCCTTATGGGAAATGTATCATAGACAACGTGCGACTTGGAGAAAACATAGCAGGCACAGAGAGAACACGCGTTTTATTACCCAAGCTCACAACTGAACCAGGGAACTGCAGCTACGTGGCAGTTTAATTACAGCATTGTATTAATGAACTGTGTGACATAATTTCACGAAATAAAATGGTTTCAACTCAAATCCTAACCCCTGAGCAACACTCCAGACTTCAAGTAATTCTTGTATGAATTGGTCATTTTCAGTCTTCGTGTTGTTCAAACAATTAAATGTCTTACATAATTATAATCACTCCCTAAATTGCCTTCTCTCGAAAAGCTCTGGTGTTAAAGGAGCACTACAGGGCTTTCATTTGGCAGGCTTCATCGTCGAAACTGCGAATGACAAGCGCATGCTAGTGACAGGTGTTACTCTTCAGCTTTGCTGGGTCTAAGTTACAGAGGATAAAACATGGCTAATTTTGCCTTGAGTTGCCTCTCTGTATAATGTGTGTTAAATTTAGCAGCCTAATGCTGTGGAGAACTAGCGGGAATAGAGTGGTGAATAGGCTCTTCTGACATGCCAACAAATCTCTTTTTTTCCTCAAGTGTTTTTTTCATTTTTTTTTTATTATTATTATCTTAACTTGTCAAGTTTTTTTGCAAGAATTATCTGTGATTAAAATCCCTTGCAATTTTGTACTTTGTTCTACGACGATTGTCACATTATAACATTGTTTGGGCAATTACTGCTTCTTTCATGTGGGAATTACTTTTGCATTTCATTAAAAATAGGAGAGCTACAAGAATAATTGCATGTCTTTTTTCATTTCATCTTCTCCTTGATGCTCTTTATTCCACCCCCCCCCCCCCCCCTCTATCCATATCTAAGGAGCAAATAATCAGAGGAATAAACAGTCAGACGGTGAATGGAATTCGTTTGAAATTGCAAAGAACTTGAGACTGAATCTGGTGTCATCAAGTGATTCGACAACAACAGCAGATTTTGACTAAGAGGTAAAACAATGTGCTTGTTGACTCGGCTCAGAGACAAAGCATAGCCTCGTGATTCTTTCTCATCATTGCTGGGAGACACAGCTGTATTTTTTTGCACACTGTGGAATACATTTTTCATTCAGAACTACAGTTTTAGAGGCAAACGATTTCCCTCCTCAAGTGTATGATGTTAATGTGTTGGACTTCTAATCGGAAAGTTCATATCGCAGCACCACTAAGGTGCTACTAATGGGGCCCCTGAGCAAAGCCCTTAACCCTTAATTGCTCATTGTATGAATTAGATCATTATAAGTCACTCTGGATAAGGGTGTCTGCCAAATTGCATAAATGATTTTCGTTTGTGCTTAGTTATACTCATGATACTGTAATTGATAGGTTAGTCATTTTTTCTATATTTTATCCCGTGAGAGGTTAATGTTATTTGCTGTTAGATGCATTGCATTGACGTTTCATATTATTTTCGGTGATAACAAATATTTCTAATATTAAAACAAGCACTTCTTTCATCATTGCCATCTATGAGATTGACGGTAAAAAAGGTAAAGGTGTTTTTTGCTTGTCACATATCCCAGAGATGTTAGAAAAGCTGGGTTCAGAGTGCAGGGACAGCCATTATACAGCGTCCCTGGAGCACAGAGTGTTAAGGGCCTTTCTCAAGGGCCCAAGAGTGGCAGCTGGACGATACTGGGGCTTGAACCCCTGACTGTGCAATCAGTAACCCAGAGCCTTAACCACTAAGCTACTACAGTATCAGTATGAAAGGGTGAAACCTTTAACAACTTCTCGTACTACTGTCAGTGGGTAATATAATTTGGATTTTAAAATCTTCAGCTGAAACATGTAACTCAAACTCATTACAAAATAATAATTGGAGACCATATTTATCATTTATTACTATGAGTTATGAAGTCATCCGTGTGATTTTTTCCTTTAATTTCAGTTTGTATTAATTTTAGGCTGTACATACAGTATACACAAAAACATAGAATGGCATTCAAGGCTAATATTAAATACATATATTTTAGGCAAACCTTTAGTATCTTTTTTGTGTATCAATATCGATATCAATAGCATTAAAGAAGAAAATGCAAAGCACTGCAAAAAATATATCCTCCTAATGAAAAGCAGAATGCATGATCTTATAATAGAGAATTTCATGCACTACATGGTTTTCTTATATTCTGTATATATTCTGTATATATCTTTGTAAAACAACACACCATCATGTAAGTGCTTCTATCCCAGGGCTGAAAAGCTGCTCGCTCCCACTCACTTCTATGTTGATCATTAAACTATGGACTGATGCATTGTTATTCATGTGCATGCTGCTGTTTTAATATATGCAAAAACATGCTTACAACTGCATATTTTTAATGATTACAATGACAACCCTACAATCTACTATACAATGTTCACTATATGGGTCTAATTCCATGTGGATTTCTGTAATATGTTAATATTTGTGTTGTACTTTAATAGGTAAATACATATAATTAAAAAGTAAGGTTTCCAATACTTTTAGTACTTTGAATACTTGTACACAGCCAGCAGTATTTTGTACATTGGTACTATGCACTAATTTCTGCAAGGTTTCTACTACAATGAACAGCATATAGAGGCAGTCACATCAACCATAGTTATGACTGGAGCTCTATACAAACAGACTTCAGCTTCTGTGCATATACAATATATAGGGAGGGGTTTAGGAGATTGGTGTGGCTGTTCACAATGGAACAGCTCCCCCTGGAGGATGAGGAACAGGCTGTGTCTCTTGTTTAAGCCACGTGATCCCTGTCGGAAAAGAGCAGAGCTGCCTTGTTGGGGCATAATCACAATCTCAATAAGTAAAGCTTCTTACAAAATGGAAAGACAGACATTCATTCCTGCACAAAAGCACCATTCAGAGCCCACAGTTACTCCTCGTGGACGGCTCGTGGGCAGCACGTGCGCATCAGCCTGACAGATTGGGATCTTGCTCGCTCAATTGAGAGACGACTTATAACCTGCACTAGCCTTTCAAGAACAAAACAAAATAATAACCCAGGAGATTTTAAAACAATTCCCAGGTCTCTGCGATAATCGGTTTCCCCTCTGCTGTGTCTCCACAGCTTTGAAAAACCCAAGTCCCTGCTGATTCGATTCAGAATAAGGGAGAAATTGCACTACTTCCACATTCCAAGCCTGAAATTGATGTGCACTAAAAGAGGTGAATGGGACTGAATGCTAAGCAAACCTAAGATGAAAAGGTTCCTATTGACACTCGATATGAATATGAAGATGATTCAGATATGGCATTTTCATATAACCAGGAGGGGTGCGACCTGGATTATATAAACGAGACATAGGACATGGGGAAATGTAGTTATCATAAGCATTACTGCTATTTCTACATGCTGATTCTACTACGAATAGTTACAATGTCTAATGTGCATGATGAATTCCTCAAATGTTTACAGGGCCAGTTGTTTGTACAGTAATATTCCATGTTTTTACAGTGATCCAGGTTTACAGTAAGCATTTTAATATTTAACTATTAATGACTAGTTTAAGGCTTAAAAACAGAACAGTTCCAGGTTATGTTTGGTTTCATAGCAGTACTTTATTTTACAAATTTGGACTCTTAGTGCCATGAACAGATTTTTGATATAAGGAGAATAAGCATATATTTGTCTATTTTTTGAAAATTCTGCTTCTGCAGTTGACTAGCCAGCTTGCTAATCAGAACAGGGTAAAAAAAATCTATGAAAAATCAATGAAACCAGTGTTTGATGAGCAAATTTTCACAAAATAATTATCATAAATGTATTCAATTAGACAAAATCACAAAGCCGACAGAAGCTCTCGTAATTGATGCTAATAAAACCACTGAACTATCAGTTTATCATGCTGAAATATTTTTTAGTATTTGGTTCAGATCTTTTTTGGCTCCACATCTAGACTGCTTTGTGCTACTTGACGACCCGTGCTACATAATATCTTTTGCACATTTGAGCTTTTTTCAGAAAAGAAAGCTCCTGAAGTGAACACCAGAGATAACTGTTTCAGGCTCAGCTATCAATGATAACATTAGGCATTCTAATAAACATTAACCTTGAAACTTGAAGAGTATTTTGGGTTTTCTCAAGCTAGATTTGCCTCTCGCCTCATAAACATCCCCATCGAGCCTGCTGCTGCAGGGAAATGCTGAAGGTCAGCCGCATCCATTCATCGCTCCGTCCGCTTTAATGTTTGCGCACCCGAGAAAATTCCCATAAAAACCCAGAGCGGAGACAAAGAAGCTCATCTCGCCTCTGTGAGGAACCGTGACCTGGCAACTCATATCTCTGTTTAGTTGGGACTATTGGTTTTCCACTAAGGTGTTGCTCAGGTTTGGTGTTTGTAAGCCGTTTCATAAAGCACCACTTTGAAAACGGCCTCGTCTTTTGAAGTGAGAATGAAAGCGGACATGTTTATCTGTGCTCTACGCTTGAAAATGCTGAGTCCATGGTTTTTATTTCGGGCTGTAGACGCCTGGCGACGAGCTTTGAACGCTCGCTTTTGCTGACACTATATCTGCTCAAGAACATTGCTAGCGCTGCTGCACATCAAAGTCCTGGTCTTTTTGGATTTCCAAAGAACCAAAAGCAGTTGCGCTCCTAAATTCTCGGTCGTTCTTGTGACTGCTTTGGTGTCGCACTCTGACGAATCCCTGAATCGAACTTGGATTTGAATGTAAAGTATGTCATTGGCAGGCAACAGCATGGTTGATTCAATAAAAGGTTTGCATTTAAAATCCTGGAGATGGAAAATGTCATCCGGTTGGTGTTAAGAGTTGCCAGACAGCCTGGGGACCAGAGGGAGGATCCAAATGCCCACAGCCTGAGCACTTATTAACTATTTAGCACCTTAGATTGAAAAAAAAAAAACCCCAGTAAATTATTAAAGTGAAGAGGAAAAAAAATCTCGATGCATCTCCAAGAGGATGTGACCTTGATGATGCCATGCTAAAGCGAATTTAAATGAATACAAAGAACGTACCAAATCACTTACGCTTGCATTTTAAGATTTCTTACATTTCTTTTAGCCAAGTAACAATGGGCACAAATCTGATGTCCACTCCAGGGCGAATGACTTTTTGAAAAGACCAGAGGGGAGTTTCAAAAGTAATGAAATATGGAACGGATCACCATTTTCTAATCGACTCCCTGCAGGAAGATTCCAAGCTCTGAGTTTTGCACACCACTGATTTTGTACAATGTAAAACCACCTAAAATCTGGGCTTTTACCTGGCATGGTTCATGATATGTCCTCTGTCTCTCCTCCACTATCTCTTTTTAGACACCAGGAATCTGTTTGTTTGCTGATGGAGGGAAGTGGCAAAGACAACTTTTTTTTTTCCATTTCACTCCCAATTGCCTCAATTCCACAGGGACTGGCTTCATTAACATCCAAGATGCAATGTGCACTAGCTAGCACTTAGTAACACTGGACTAAAACACTATAAAATCTTCATTTGAAGCTGCAGCATCTTTTTTCCAAAACTGGTTAATAACAGATTGGGGGTTCCAGTGGTAGGTTTACAGAGGATGAGAGATCTTAGCTTAGTCTCCATTAATCCAAAGACCCACACAAACCATTATTATTAAGTGTATTTGAACATTTTATGTATATTTACTGCTTATTGCCACTAAAGAGTGTTAAAAAAAAACCAGCTCAATTAAGCACAGCTGAACATCTGCACATCATTTCCTGTTGCTTTAAATCAGAGATGCACACTTGCAATGCTGGAGATTTCAAACCCAGCACAGTTTGGTTATTTCCTTTTATAATGACTGCTTTATTTTTATGATGCAACTGTCTTATGTTGTTCAGATTGCAGTGACTGCCACCGCAATTCATTGCTATACATCCATTGATGTACTCCTTGTATTCAGGCATGTGTTGCGCACATGTCCACATTCAGATTATGCTAATTATCCGTGCATAGATGCCAGAATATTCTTAAGAACAAGCATCTGTTACCACATTTTCCAACAGACCACCAGCTTTATACACAAACACTTGCTTTGTTTGTTTACATTACGCTTGGAATAATCAGGGATAGTGAAAAAGTATGAAAAAACTAATCACAAATGTTGTATGATGAACATACAAAAAGATTAAAAAGATTCATGTAATGATATATTGTTAAGGTCTTAGACCTCTGATCAGAAGGTCATGGGTTCAAATCCAAGAACTACCAAGCTTCTACTGCCCTTAACTCTCATTTGCTCAGTTATATAACTGAGATAACTGTAAGTCGCTCTGGATAATGGCGTCTACCAAATGCTGTAAATGTAAATATATGAATGAAATGTGGGCAATCATTTATACAATATACATATTATACAAGTCAAGACAATGATATTGTGATTTGTGGTGAGAGTAGGGAGCAGGTGGCGAAGAGCCTGGAGAGGTGGAGGTACGTGCTGGAGAGAAGGGGAATGAAAGTCAGTAGGAGTAAGACAGAGTACATGTGTGTGAATGAGAGGGAGGGCAGTGGAGGGGTGCAGTTGCAGGGAGAAGAGGTGGAGAAGGTGGAGGAGTTCAGGTACCTGGGGTCAACAGTGCAAAGTAATGGAGAGTGTGTTGGGTAAGTAAAGAAAAGAGTGCAGGCAGGGTGGAGTGGGTGGAGAAGAGTAATAGCAGGAGTGATTTGTGATAGAAGAGTATCTGTGAGAGTGAAAGGGGAAGTTTATAGGACTGTGGTGAGACCTGTGATGTTGTACGGTTTAGAGACAGTGGCATTGAGTAAAAGACAGGAGGCGGAGCTGGAGGTAGCAGAGATGAAGATGTTTTCGTTGGGAGTGACGACGATGGACAGGATTAGAAATGAGTTTATTAGAGGGACAGCGCATGTTGGACGTTTTAGAGACAAGGTGAGGGAGGCGAGATTGAGATGGTTTGGACATGTGCAGAGGAGGGACATGGGGTATATCGGTAGGAGAATGCTGAGGATGGAGACACCAGGAAGGAGGAAAAGAGGAAGACCAAGGAGAAGGTTTATGGATGTGGTGAGGGAAGACATGCAGGTAGTTGGTTTGAAAGAGGCAGATGTAGAAGACAGGGGGGTATGAAGACGGATGATCCGCTGTGGCGCCCCCTTAATGGGAGAAGCCGAAAGAAGAAGAAGAAAAGTCAAGACAATATAATGCTGAAGCAATAGTCCTTGCTGTAGTGAATTACAGTGGTTTACTTTTACAATATGGTTTTGTCAAAATGTATTATTCAGATTAAAAACAGCACTTGAAAATCATATCACAAAATATATCATAGTACAATATATAATTGTTCACAAAACTTCACAATGCTTAATATAGCAATTTGTCAGAACATTTTAGGTACAGTGTGTACATGCTTTAATATAATTCATACATTTAGTCATATAAATTATAATGAATGAGAAAATCTAATCAGTTTCCTAGAACTGATGTGTTCAGTTTGAAAAATACACTTTTTATGAATCTTATCATTGCACGAAATCATACAATTTTTACTTAATAATCAGACAGTTGTGTTGGAATAAATTCTGCTTCTCGCTCCAGCTAATTTCATGCAAGAAAAAATTGGCTTAAGTCCAAAGGTCATAAAGGTTTAAAGCTCAAAATCATGTTTCGTAACCACGGTTTGCTGTTTTTTTCTGTCAAGAAGAAGCAGCAACAACATAGCCACCCACGTACTAAATCCAAAACCTTCATGGTACTTGGCATCAATTGACATTGGCAGTAGCTCCTTTTTTGGAGGGGGAAATAAACCAATGCATGACAACAGGTTATTTGTGAATGCTGGGTAAGAAAGTAAAGAAGGCAAACAACAATAAGCAACACATCCTCACTATGCTATTCAAGAAAACCTGCACACTGGCATCACTGAAAAGTTTGGTTTGTTTACCATAATAGGAGAAGCGAAGAGTTAGATATGAAGACATTAACACACACATTCACACAGAAAGAGAAAGAAGGAGAAAACGAGTGAATCAACCATGCTGAATATTCCAAACCAGTCAATACTACAAACAAGAAGTGAGAGTACTGAACATATTCAGTGTGCTTGACTCGACTGGCAGGACCACTAGACAGAAAAAAAACAAATCACTGCACAGTCAAAGGAAGGGCAACAGCAATAGGAAAAGGTCGTGAGGTTTGCTTCAAGCTGAAGATTGAATTTATTTCTCTTTTTGTGCCACAGCAAAACAGCAACTAATTAAAATGTTCCAGTCAACATTTTATGCTACAGACCAAATTATGTACCGGACTCAGCTCAGACAAAAATTCTACATTCTGTGTGGATTAACTGTGCACGCTCTCTCTCACACACACACACACACACACACACACACACGCACACACTTTTCCATTATCACAGTGGCAAGGTAGAAATTCAGAACAGTGCCTCTTCTGGCTGTGTCAACAAAACTCTGAGATGTGCTGCAAATCACACCTTTGAATGACTTTTTCTGAGAAAATAACACACTATAATACAAGCAATGTTATTTTAAACTATAACAAGACTAGAAACATACACTTATGTATCTAGCCTTTTTTTTTTTTTTTTTTTTTTGCTTTGTTTCTCTAATCTTCTAATTTAACCAGATATAGTGACTCTCACGCAATTTTTATTATATATATATTTTTTTTTAATAACCCCCACAACAAATATTTACATAATGAGAACCACAGCCATTATATAAATTGAGACGTTTAATGCTACTGAATAATCACTGAATAATAGTGTGTCACTATCACCTTAAAAAACTATCATTTGAGGCAGTGAGATTGTTACGATGTGGAGCTTTGGGGAAATTCTGCCCGGGCTGGTGCAATTACAGGTCGTTACAAATAGTTTATTAGACGTTAGAGACAGCTCAGTTTTAGGAGTCACATGACTTATACCAGACCTGCCATTAAAACCCTGCTCAGATAATAATGCTAATTATGCTCAGAGAGAAGGTACTGTAAAAAAAAAAAAAAAAAAAAAGGGTAAGTCACAAGACTCCTCTCTCCTTAGAGTTTAATTATGGCCTCAGCATGTGTGTCTTTAATTCTCAGCTATGCTACAGACTTATATCGCTCCAATGTATCCTGCTTATTTTGTATACTGTTTATATCAAAATTAACACATTAGTAATGCATCTACACAGAATTTTAACGCCACGAATTTTATTAATGAACGATTAAAGCAGCGAGCTTTTGTTTGACTATTTTTTATTGAAAATATTAATAAATATATATAAAAAAGGTGGAATTAAAATCCTTCATTGCAAAACACATTTATTCACGACGTCCTTTATTTACTCAGATATTTTTACTGATGTGCCAAGTCTCAAATCAAGCACCAAAATTCCTGATGCACACGTCCGGCAAGTAAAACCGTCCGTGTGGAAACATAGCACAGGTTCGGTTTGGTGTCCTGATGATTTACATAATTTAACACATAATTACTTTAAAACATTTACAAGATTATTTTATGTTTTTATGTTGTGTATGGTTTCACTTGTAAGAAGCATACATTTGCATAAAGCAGCTATATTTTTCCATACCCATGTTGATTAGAGTATTAAAAACTTAACTTAACTCATGACAATCATGCAATTATTATTATTATTATTTATCGATTGACAGCCCATATATATATATATATATATATATATATATATATATATATATATATATATATATATATATATATATACATACACACACATACTGTACACTGCCTGTCCAAAAAAGTCACCACATGGATTACTAAGCAAATAGCAAAGGAGCCTTCCATTCGATAATTACTGCATAGATCATTATGTTTCATCTGAAAAAAATTTATTTAGCCATAACTGATGCTTTGAGTAGCTTCCTATTTCCTAAACAACCATGTCGGAAGACACATCCAGTGGTCATGGAAAATGTTAATCTGTTTCAGAAGGGTCAAATTATTGTAATTCATCAATCACAGAAAACATCTAAGGAGATTACTGAAACTACCTAACTTGGGTTAAGAACTGTCCAATGGATTTTTAAAAACTGGAGAGATAGTGGGGAACCATCATCTTCGAGGAAAAAGTATGGTCGGAAAAGAAATCTTGAATGATCGTGATCGGCGATTGGTCAAATCAAATCATGAAGAAACAACGGTACAACTCACAGATATGTTTACTAGTAAAAGTAAGAGCATTTCCACATGCACAATGAGAATCGAATTCAAGGCATTGGGACTAAACAGCTGTGTAGGTTTAAGAAAACCACTTATCAGTGAGGCTAATCGAAAAAAAAAAAGGCTTCAGTTTGGTATGAAGCCTAAAGATTGGACTCTGGATCAATGGAAGAATGTCATGTGGTCTGATGAGTTCAGATTTACCCTGTTCCAGAGTGATAGGCACATCAGAGTAAGGAGAAAGGCAGATGAACTGATGCATCCATCATGCCTAAAGCCTACTGTACAAGCACGTGGGGCAGTGCTGTGATCTGGGGTTGCTGCAGTTGGTCAGGTCTTGATTCAGCAATGTTATGTGCCCAAAGAATGAGGTCATCTGACTGCCTGAATATACTTAATGCCAGGTTATTTAATCAATGGACTTTTTTCTTCCCTGATGGCACCGGCACGTTCCAAGATGACAATGATAGGATTCATCTGGCTCAAATTGTGAAAGAGTGATTCAGCGAGCATGAGACATCATTTTCACACATGGATTGGCCACCACAGAGTCCAGACCTTAACCCCATTGAGAATCTTTGAGATGTGCCAAGAAGTTGCAGCGGTCCGACTCTCCCATCATCAATACAAGATCTTGGGGAAAAATTACTGCAACTCTGGACGGGAATAAATGTTGTGACATTGCAGAAGCTTATCGAAACGATAATCAAAGCTAAAGGTGGGCCAATGAAATATTTGTGTGTGACTTTTATTTTTTTGACAGGCATTGTATATATACAATCATCTTCCTTATCAAGCCCTGCATTCTAGTGAAGGGGGGCAGGGTCATCCTGAAACAAGCGTTGCCCATCAGGATAGAAATAATTACACAAATGATAATATAAGAGCTTTTTTATTTATGTTTTTAATTTGTTAAAATGTGTATATTCTTCTTCAGCCCTTCATAGTTACAGTATTGTGAATTGTCTTTTCTGGCATTAGAAGTGTGGAAATGAACAGCTTGCTTGTTGGGCGTCATGCATTTCTATACACAGACAACTAAGAATTGTTTATTAGCTCGTAAAGATATTTTTAGTGCAACCAATAACGATAAAGAAATGGTCTTAATGTGCGTTTAAGTACCTTTAGAAATTTCTCCCTACAGGGGGTTGTGGTAAAGGTTTTTCCACAGCTGAACAAAATTAAGTGCTGATCTGAGGACATGCTTTCAGAGGAATCTGACAAATCAGTGACTGTAAAGACTATTCTGTATACTATATGTGTATTCATAGTACATAGTAACATGCAAGCTGAGCAATTTGTAGCTTTTTTTGTAAATACATTTTTGTTCACCGCATCCTAACCACTAGACCAACAGGGGACCTCAATCTGTTTTACCATTTAACTGTATATAAATCTACACAATGTAAAACATTGACATTTATTGATGCTAATCATTTTTCTTTATGCATATAGTTTTCTGATGTCCTTCATCCTGACAGCTTGTTCTACACTATATGGACAGAAGTTTGTGGATACCTAGCCATAACATTTTATGTCCTTCTTGAACACTGCCACAATCTAGTGTATAGAAGGCCACTCCAGATCTTCTTCTTCTTTATCTCATGTACATCATATCTCCATGAAGCTTGCTCCGTGCACAAGGCACCACAATGCTGAGACAGTTTCTGTCTCTTAGTTCAAGGGACATCCAAACATATTCTATACAACTGTGTGTCTTCATCTTTGCAATAACAGATGGGGAAGAAAAACTCTGGTGTCCTAATTATTTTGTCCATATAGTGTCTCCTGATTGCTATGTGAGCTTGCTGGCACTGTGAGAAGGTAACGCTACTCCCTTGATCCATCTTGCTGCTACGTCTAGATTTGCTAAAATTAGAATTGCTTATAAGATCATTTGTCCAGACATCTTCTTTCACTGCGTTCAACCAAATATATCTGTCTTTCTGAGAAATGTTGTAATGCTAAGAAGTTTCATGGCACTCAGTCAACCGCCATTGATTTTATTTACGTTTTGAACACAGACATTGATCAATAATGTGTATGTGTTCTAGGCAACATGTATGGTAAGGACATGGTGTTTTCAGAATTAACCTTATGTTAAATGTTTAATACTAGAAATGATAGTTAAAGATAATATTTTAAAGTGTGCTTTTAGAGGAATTGTGTGATGTGGGCCACAAAGCAGAGCTATGGTCAATTATTTTCTCATCCTAGTCAAGATGAAATATTTATAGTATTATATCTCATAGTTACCTTCACTCTGAACGATAAATAAATAAACATGCACATAGTTATATAAAAAAACATGTCATTTATTATTACTTTTTTATTATCGTACATTCCGATTTTATATTCAGGGTTTTTTTTTGCTTTTCATTTAATTTTACTTTAATTGTTTTAATATGCTTAATTTAATTATTTTTTTATAATTTTAATTAAATTCAATCCTATTGCTGTTGTATCTTCATATCAATAACGTTCTAGCTTTACCTCTGGAGACTCATTGACAAATGGTTAACAATTACATACATTTTTAATCTGTTTGTTACACATGTCCCTGTGAATGAGCAGTTGCTATAGAAACAGCAATCTATTAGTAACGAAGAGTAGGATAGGATAGTACTTTATTAATCCCCAAGGATAGATTTGGTGCCAGACACAACATAGGTGCAACTGGGAGACTGAAATGTTCACATGACTTGCACAATAAACTCACAATATATGTGAGGTGTTCAAGTGAAAACGGAAATGTTGAGTTTATAAAATTTATTTTTGCATTTATTTTTCTACATAAATCCCTGCTACAGTGATACACTTATTCCAGTGTTTAACTAATGCCTGGAAAGATTCGGCATAAAAAAAAATTGTCAGTATTCCTGATTCATTGTAGGACAGCCTGCTTTATTTCATCTTCAGTGAACCACCACGACTGGGATATTCACTGAAGGATATACGGCCATCTTTGAAACATTGACACCGTTCAAACTGTCTTACTGTGGCTGAGCGTCTCATTACCGTACTGTACTTGAAGTCTTCTGTAGATATCACAAGAAACTTTATCACCACACGCTGTTCCATGCACGCACTAACACTGCCATCTTGATTACTAGTCTCTAGACTGGCCTGTGACTTATGCGCCACCCATCAGTAATACTTACGCCACTTACTACTGCATCTAGTACAGCAATGCTAGCCTCCATTTTTTGTACCAGTAAAAGTCCCAGTTTGACTTTAACACCCCTCGTACAACAAATAAGAAACAATATAAACAGCTGAGTGGTGCAAGTAAAAAACTTCTGCTCCTCAATGTTGCCAAAACCAAGCAGATTGTGGTAGACTAAGGAATTGAGCTCACCCCATCAGCCCCATTAACATCATGGGTCAGGATATTGAGCTGGTTGACACTTATTCACAAGGTACCTTGGTGTCAATCTTGAAAACAACCTTGACTAAGAGGACCAATTTAAATCAGCAAGTGTACACAAAAAAAGTATGACCAGACTTTTTGAGGGAGTTGAGGTAATTTAATGTTTGAATTAAGATGCTGGAGATGTTCTATCAATCTCTGGTAGCCAGTGCAGACTTTTTTCCAGTCATATGCTGAGGAAGAAGCATCAGAGCTGGTGATGCAAAACAGCCCAACAAGCTGATCAAGAAGGCTGGCTCTCTCTTGGGCTGGACAGTTTTGAGATGGTGGTGAAAAAGAGGACACTGTAAACTCACAGTCATTTTGGACAACAAACAGCATCCCCTTCATGACCTACTTACAAAACAGGAGACCTTCTTTAGCGGAGAACTTGTTCACCTTGCGTGTAGAAAGGAGCAGTACAGGAGGTTGTTTGTTGGAACAGTGATCACACTGTAAAACTCTGCACTGAGCCAGTATAAGGATTAGCTAACTGGACTTGAACACCATTCACTATTTACAATTATACACACTGCCACTTTAATGCCATTCTCCACTGTTACACTGCTGACAATGTTCACTTTATTCATGTTTGCACTGCAGTGTCACTTTAATTTACCTCAGGTTCGCTGGAGTATCAACAATATTTACGTACACAAAACACTATATTGAACTCCCAATCACACAATCACACCCTCACTATATCTGTACACACCGTATCTCCATTTATACTGTATATCTATACATTTATTATCTTATCTTTTATTTTTTGTATACTTTTTTTTTTCTGTGTCCCACTGCGATACATGAATTTCCCTCTGGGATTAAGAGTGTGTATATCTATTTATGTTAAAAATAAAAAAATAATAAATACAGCTAATTAATGATAGACTACTGTACAAAAAAATTCACATTATTGGTACAAGTGTATTAATATACACCTGTGATTTGGGTATTGTCATTGCTGATGTTATAGAAAATAAATCAGACGCTTCTCATCTAAATTTAAGATTGCTATAGTATAAAAAACATATAACCATGGGTCCAATGTGGCATAAAATAACAGAACATTGTTTTTTTTATCAATCATTTTCAGTAACAAGTACAGTAAGCATTAGAGACTGTCAAGATCTGCTCATGTTGAGTCTTACTAGAGCAAACACATTGGTTTTACTAACAAAAAACTTCTGAGAGTAACAATTTGTGCTCATCCTGAAGATAAGAACTCTTCTCTGTTCTGGCACCGAGGTGGTGGAATGAACTTCCCCTAGATGTCCGTACAGCAGAGTCCCTGATTATCTTCAAACGACGACTGAAAACCTACCTCTTCCTGAAATACCTAAATTAGCACTTTCCAAGTTTGTAGAATTCGAGTTATATTTATATTAAGTTTGTAATCTTGCGTACCAGTGTAGATTTATTCATTACTAGAGATTTGAAGCACTATTGTACGTTGCTCTGGATAAGGGCGTCTGCTAAATGCCGCAAATGTAAATGTAAATGTAATGTAAATAAGAGAAGAAATGTTACTGACCCTGAGAACTGAATCAAAAGAAATTATAATTCCAATGTCCATATATGATGCATGTATTTCCCTAAAATATTACCGATATACAGTATATCACGTTGCAGAAACATTTCTTTTAATCCACAATATGAAAGTCTACTGCTTCTTGTAATAAAGTTCCTGTTCCCGTCAGGGCTTGTGAAGACGTACGGCAGCAAATCAAGAAAGAAAAAGGGACACCAATGTCATCAGGTTTAATTTCCCTGGCCGTCTTAAGCTTTCCCAATATGAAACTTCCACACTAAATGACCAGACATGCATAGAGACTAAGTGGTTTCTGCACAGGTATTAATTGCAAGTAATTGTCTTTAAACTGTGGAGAAGAACACAATTTGATTATTTTGGGGGGTTAAAAGAAAAATTGCAGAAGGAAAATGTCAGTGTTGACGTAGCTCTTGTAACTCGTAAGGACTGGATATATCTAAAGTTTGCTGTTGAAATGTTTTGCACTGAGACCTGCAGTAGTTTTGTGTTTGACAATGCAACCAGGACACGCAATGTCTCTGGTGAAAGGATGTAAAATAAAGTTGCAGGAAAAACAGAGCTGTGTACAATGGGCAAAAGCCATTCAACAGACTTTTGTACCGTATTGGAAAACATGTTAACAACAACAGGATTTGTTGTGATTGGACTCCCTGTAGGGCAGAAATAAACACGTTTCTAGCAAATCGCTTGTGGATGGTTTGGCACAATTCACATGCAGTTGTTATACACAGGCATTAAACACACCATGGTTCGAGTAGCCAAAGGTTGATGTGTAGAAAGACTTATATTTAAGTTTGCTTTTACAAAAAAATTAAAATAAATAACAATCTCTAGATTCAATAAAATGGTCTACACTATGTTTTCTTTACTTAATATATTTTATGAGTTTCTATTCTTTTTTTTTCTTTTTTTTTTGTAAAATACATGGTGGAGCAAAAACAGACTTGGAAATAATTTCATTTACCAGCTGCAGTATGTTTTAGTGAACCTTAAAAAAACCCTTCAGGGAGTAGTAATTGCATGTGCAAATGAATACGACCATGTATTAAACTTGCATTCTGTTTCCACTAGATGAAAATTTACCAGGGTTTAATAAGAAAAACAAGACCAGCTCAAAACTATGGACTAGCAGAGCTAATACATAACATGAACATTCATTTTTTTCACTTATTTATTTTTACTTTTATGTAACATTACAATTTGTGTAAGGGTTGGGAGTAAGATGGGGCTGTTGGTCATTTCAGTCCATCAAAGTGACTCCAATTTTTTTGAATCCATTCACCAAAATGATTCATTCAATGATTTGTCCAATGAAACTTTACATTTACAAGTTTTATCAATACAGTCTAGCTTTGAAAGAAACTAATTTTCACATTTTTGTATTGCAGTGTGTGCAATGTACAAATTAGCAACAAATTATAAAGGCTGGCCTTCGTACCACACACTTTTCAAATGCACACTTCTTTTTTTTGTTGTTGTTAAAATGCTACTGTGAACAAACAGCAGGAGTATGAGCTTATAAAAGTGCAGCATTCAGCTTTTTACTTTGTGCCATTTTGATTGTTTATAGTCAGCATTCATTACATATTGATTAATTATAATACTTCATGCACAGATCTACCAAATGTTTGCACAAACAATATTATCACATGGAAAATTTTTGTGCTAACATGCCTTAAAGCCTTAATGGAATTAAGGTTTAGCCAACAATTATCATATACTTTGGTTTGTTAGCAACTCAGTGCCGACACTGTACATCGGTGTAAAGGACCCTACTGTGCATAATAACTTTTAAAGCTACAAGATACTCATGATGTAAAATAGCTAAGCTACACCCAATCTACTTGTTTTGATAAAGTAGCCACACTACTAAGCTATGAAGAAAACGTGGCTAACTTTTATTTACTATTACTGGAAATCAAATGTAAGTCAAGTCAAGTTTATTTCTATAGCGCTTTTCACAATGGACATTGTCTCAAAGCAGCTTTGCAGAACTTAAGGTGAATGACATGTATTTATCCCTGATGAGTAGCCTGGGGAAAAACTCCCTTGGATGTTATGAGAAAGAAACCTTGAGAGGAATCAGATTCAAAAGGGGAACTAATCATCATTTGGTTGATATCAAGAGTATGATCATAGTGTTTAAAACAATACAAAACACTGGAGAGTGAGAACTAACATGAGCACTGGACTGTAAGATTATGAGTCATGTCCTTTCTACAGTCTTATACAGTCATTTGAGGTTATAGAACCAGGAGCAACAAAGCAACTCATAAAATAGCTTAACATTTGCGATCATCACAGATCCAACACCAGCTTCTCCTTGACAGAGCCTTTAAACACTCCAGGAGGTCCAATGTTCAAACTCTACATGAGGTGAAATCCAAATGGCGCTGGTACGTCTCTAGATGGTTCGGGATGTTTGCTGGATTGCCATCTACTTCTTTAAAGGTCCACAATCTTGTGACTGGAGATGGTGCAAACCTGGGATGGCTCGGGATGGGTAAAGAGAGAGAAGCAGTGGAGATGAATAAGCATAGCTGCTGTTCATAATATTAACAAGCACAAGGTAATAATGTGCATTTAATCAGATGTACTGGAGCACAAGGTTATGATGTGATGTATGTTATGTGTAGGACTCGCTAAAAAGATACGTCTTTAATCTGCACTTAAACTGGGAGAGTGTGTTTGAGCCCCGAACACTGTCAGGAAGTCACTTCCAAAGTTTAGGAGCTAAATGTGAGAATGCTCTACCACCTTTAGTGGACTTTGCTATTCTAGGAACTACTAGAAGTCCGGAGTTTTGAGATGTCGAGGAACTGTAGCATTTTTATTTTGTTGCTAATTTCATCCACGAATATAAAATTTACATGCTTTAAGTCAAATATAATTTTTTTTTCTTCGTTTGTAAACTTGGATTGGCTAACTAACACTTGACTTGACTTGACTTGACTTGTTATGCTTAACCGTCAGCGGTCAGCCTGTGATTTTTATGTAACCAGCATCAGTAATAAGATTTAATAAACTTACCAACTTTACATGTGTCCTTGAATTGCTGCTAAAAGTCTCAAATGTCAGTCATATATTTATTTTCCATTTGCAAAGGTTAGAAAAAAAAAAGCTGAATCACTCTGTTAAATATGCACATGGACACTGATGAAAGATTACCATAAATGCTCAATAGTGACATTATTCTCCCAATAAATCCGTGCAAACAAAATCATATATTGAATATTTGTTATTGTTATTGAAATATTGTTCCTGATGGCTACAGTACTTTGAATAATCCATTATATAGCACCTTTCCTAGAGCCCAGGCCACTCTATACAATAATATGTAATGTAAGCATAGATCCACATACAAATAATATAAAACACCACATTAAATGTATGTTACGCCAAAATGGAAAATGGAGTACAGCATAATTGTAACTACATTTAATTACAGATAACTACTCCACAACACTGCAAAAAAATAATAATAATTTAAAAAAATGCAAAATATGAGGTTTTTAGTGGTCTTAACAACAAACAGTGGGCAGGAAATTAGCGAAGGATTAATTAAATAGTGTCGATCTCTCACTGCTCTATCAATCCTGTTTCCATTCATGAGCTTGTTATCAGCCCTTTGTTGGGCTGCATAAGGTGTTTGAGATAACAAAATAATGACTAAAAATAATAAATCTTTAAAGCGTAAAAAAAAAAAAACAACAACAACATCTAAAAGATTTAAGATATATTTAATAATGTATGTGTTAGGGGGTTTGTGTGTGTTAATTAATACATGAGACATTTTAGTCACTATCATTATTTTACCTGCATACAAGACAAACATAAAAAAAAATAAATAAATAAATAAAAATTAGGAAATGATGGCATAGTAGAGTCATGGTAGACAATTGTTTCACTTTTGTTTATTCTCTGACCAATGCTTTGTTTTTAAGACCATTATAAGCTTCATATTTGCCATTTTGAGCTTGTCCCTTTTTTTTTTTTTTTTGCAAGATTCATTATAGTAGCATTTTACATTGAGCGATTGTTTTTTCAGCACTGGTTGCTGCATTTTAGGAAAATGACAGAACAACAAGGTTTAAAGCAGGGGATTCGGTGACAGGCTGATATCGATTTGATGGATATATTTAAGAGTTGAACTCAAATTCAATATAACACCAAATAGCCCAAGTACTCCAACTGTTGACAGACAGACATTTCATTTCTAGACTTGTTAGATTTGGCTCATCAGGTTTATGTCTGTGATTAAACAAATGTACAATAACTAGCCTTTTGTAAACAATATTCAGTTTTAAAGTAGTATGTGTTTAATCGAGCCTTTGTCATTGGTGAAAGCACAGCCCCAACCCTTTGACGGCACTGACACTGACACTGCCCACACAAAAGCCTTCAGCCTCTGAAATGTGGCAGCTAATGCCTGAGCAATTCTGTCTGTAAATAAATCTCATCTGGGCAGGAGGGTAAAAATAAATAAAGAGGCAGGGGGATGTTCAAGCACATAGCTGCCCAGGAGTCCAACCTCCACTAGTGAAAAGACAGAAATAAAGTGTGCATCAACCAAAAAAACTGCAAAACGTGCCTGCTGGTGCTAGCGAACCTGACCCCTATTCTATCAGCAAGCCCGGTTGGTTTGAGCTGTTTACTTGGCGAGCTGCCAGTCATCATCATCTTCATCTTTCAGGACAAAAAGATGAAAGACTGCTCTCTCTAGCATTCTATTTTTTTTTCCCCTTCTCGCAATTTCAGTTTTGGTGCCTGGAAAAAACATCAATTCCAGGTTGTAGGTTAAACTCTGACGGCAGTCTCATTTTTTCTGCATCCACACCACCATCACCTCCGGCAAAGCTTCAAACACAGGTGTGTAATCAGCAGGATGCTAGCTCTCAAACATTCAACATTTGGATACAACTGGCAGAAGATCTAGAAATACATATTTATTTATTTATCCGACGATTCATTTATTTATTTATATAAATTATCAAATGAACTGCAAGAAATCGGTGTCAGCATCTGCATAAGTATTCCACTTGCATTTGCAGCCAGCATA
This sequence comes from Silurus aristotelis, assembly GCF_946808225.1. Lineage (NCBI taxonomy): Eukaryota > Metazoa > Chordata > Actinopteri > Siluriformes > Siluridae > Silurus > Silurus aristotelis. The sequence goes on along the minus strand of NC_139601.1, from coordinate 14,312,491 downwards.
TCTGCTTTTCATGACAGCCACCAGACACCATACATCAAGGAATGTACAAATCAATCAGAATCAATTGCTATCTGTGTTATAAATTTTTTAAAATGCCAACAGCATGGCACTGTTCTTGTACTATGTTCCTTGTTTCTCTGATCATCTCGCATTTTTGCAAAAGTTCCTGAAAAAAAAGAGTGGAATCGAACAAGATATCGATATGAAATATTCAAAGTATAGGTTATGGGTATTATATCTTTCACCATTCCTGTATGACATTGTCTCAAATGCTGATATCAAAGGGTGATATTGCTGATGCGTTTCCTGCACAATTCTATTTAAATCAGCATTCAAATCAGCAAACATAACTGTTTAACTGATCAGGTTTTGTTGTTGGCGCCAAATGAATCAAATATAAAGAACTCGTATTCTACAAATTCAATGTTTTATCTAGTGTATCTCTACTTTAAATTGTTTCATCCACCACTGCTTGTATCCTGCAGCATTATATTTTCCCTTAACTGGAACTCGGAGAGCCAAACCTGTTCCTACATGGCAATGCCCTGTGCACAAAATGAGCTCAATGTATACATGGTATGCCAACGTTAGAGTGGAAGAACTTGAGTGGGCTCTGACCTCAAACCTTCTGAACACTTTTGGGATGAACTAGAACGCTGACTGCACCCCGATCCTCCTCATTTAGCACAAGTGCCTAATCTTACTAATGTGTTTGTGGCTGAACACCAATCCCCATAGTCATTCTTTAAAATTTAGTGGAAAGTCTTCTTAGAAAAATTTAAGTTTGAATAGTAGCTATGAGGACTAGATCTAAAATGCTAAAAGATATAACTACTACTGTGGAAGAAGTCAATTTTAGCATTCTTCATTTAATTCTAGGTATAATATATATACACAATTAACTACAACAGCGCTGCAGTCTTTTCTCCATGTACTGTTTTAGTCCCCATCAGACCACAGTATGACCATGCTATTTCAAGCCACATGAAAGTAAAGGCTTTAATCACTGGCTAATTATCATAATAATATCATAATTTTAACACTTAGTTGTAGGCTTATATTGCCTGTTTGTAAGACTTTTTATAAATTTTAAGGGACACATGCATGTTCCTTTTGTTTACATGCATCAAACTAGATAATTAAATGGTATGAAGATTGACTTTGACCAAACAAATGTATAAATGTTCAACTTTATTTTCATTGAAAAAATGCCCTCTTAGCATGAATTACAGCTTTACACACACTTGGTACCCGGACAGTTAGTTTTTCCAAACATTCAGCTGAAATACTTTGCAGTACTTTAGAGATTTCTATCTGACCTTGCGATCCAGATTATCCCAGAGCAGTTTAATATCCCAGAGCAGTTCAATAAGATGTAGGGTAGGTCACTGGGCATTCCATGATAAATAATGCTCCAGCTGACTGTTTACTCACTTAATACTGCTTCCAGAACCTGGATATATGCTTTAGGTCATTGTCTTGTTGTATAGTGAACTTGATTCCCATTAGTCCTGATAGGATTTCGGTATGGTCACTAGGTAGGACATTCTATAATATATAACTTTCCAGCCAGCTGGATAATGTGCATAGTGTACAGTGTGTAGTGCAGTTCAGAACGGCTGAAGAAGTTCAGAACAGTGTGGAAAGTTAGCACTGTGGCCCCCCCACTCCCCCCTGACGATGAGTAGAGTAAAGAGGGGCAAGGACTTCCTCAGTCTGTCAATGGAGCAGGGCAGTGACAGCAACCTTTTTGGTTTCGGCCAAGAATTTTCATTTCGGGGCATCCCTAAGATATTATCATTCATGTAGCCCTCTGACACAATTCAGGTTTCTCATGTGGCCCTTTGTAAAAATTAATTGCCCCCCCCTGCTTTAGAGGTTGCAGTTCCTGTGGGGCATCCTCAAGCAGAAGGTGGAAAAATGACGTGTTTAAAATCCAGCAGATGTGTGATGTCATTATGGATGAGAGAGGAGGATCCCAGCAACAACCTGTGCAGTGCCGGTGAATTGGATGAGGATGAGTTGCCCTTTCGAGTTGGTTCCTCTCAAGGTTTCTTCCTCATACTATCTAAGGGAGTTTTTCTTTGTCACAATCCCCCCAGGATGATTATCAGGGATAAACACACAATTCCCTTTAATTTAAGTTCTGTAAAGCAGCTTTTTGACAATGTCCATTGTGAAAAGCGTTGTAGAAATAAACTGGAACTTGAATTTTATGCCCAGGAGGATTAAGGAGGTGCTAGATAACAATGGTGCTCACACAAAATATTGACACTTTGGACACAGTGTTGATATGTTCACTTCAGGTGTACTCACATTTGTTGCCAGTTATTTAGACAATAATGGCTGCATGTGGAGTTATTTGTTTAGGACAATAAATCTATACTGCTATACAAGCTGCACACTGACTACTCTAAAATATATCCATTTTTCCTTTCTATAGTATTGTCTCTTGAGAACATATAATAAAATGGTTGCTGAAATGTAAGGGATGTACTGACTTTTACTGAGATACTGTATATAATATGTAAGATCAGATGCAGTTTGTACACCTATGCTGTCTTTCTCTACAGTCAGAATGAAATGAAGGAAAGTTTATGAAAGCCAGTGGTTTTCACGAGCCTATATTTTAGTCCGTATGGCTTGAAAGATGTGAAAGATTTTCTGAGGCAAAATGAAATTGAGAGAATGAGTTTTATACCTGACAAGCTCAATCTGCCATAGTATACAGTTTATATAAAAGTTTTATTTCTGTAGTGTTCCAACCAGGTGTGGAAGGTTACATGGTTAGATGTCAATACCTATCGCATTCAGTTCGGTGCTCATGTTGAGTCCCTCTTTCTACACAAAAGTTCAGTCCTACCAAGCCAGACAGATGGCTTTTCAATGGCTGCTATTGTTTGAAAGGAAACAGGTGTGCAAATAGCTTTGGCTTGCTTTGAGGCAGCTGCGGGTTTGTTAAAAAAATAAATCAAATATATCTGACAAAGATGTAGGAATTTTAATTAATATGTATTGTTGGTTGAAATAATTTTAATATGCAGATCCTACAGTCCATTACCCATATATATATATATATATATATATATACAGTATTTGGAAAGAACCTACAAAAATCAAGATTATGTCCAGTTAAATGCTCAGGCATGAAGAATTCTGGAAAAGGACACATTGCAAGTACATGTATACAGACCCAAATATAGATACATGTTCCATACTTCAAAAAAATATGGAAGTTCCTAGTAAATTTACAGACATTTAATATTAACATTTAATATTTAATATATGATTTTTAATATTGCAATACTACATGCAATACGTACTTTTTCCCCTTATTTGTATTTATACATTGTACTGTGTATATACTGTATATTATAGTATGTGTATATTCTTTTTATATATTTGCATTTATTTAAATTTTTTCTCTTTGCTGCTGTAACAAAGAAATTTCCCCACTGTGGGACGAATAAAGGTAAATCTTATCTTATCTCTTATTCTATTGCCAAAATATATATATATAAATGCGAGACACTAAGCAGTTCTAATTTTTCTTTTTTTTTTAACTCCTTGCAGAAACATAACCTTGACATATCAAATTGTCTGATTTGATGAGATGTTTATTTCATTATCCTGGTCAGGGTCATGATTAATGTGAATCCTGCCCCAGGAACATCCATAAGAAAGGAACTCCATGCTCACATACTCTTACACATACCTTTATACTTAGGGGTAAGCTGGTATGGAAATGTTGTATTCATTAAGATGTTCAACTGGGCCACCTTGTGTCAGGCTGCAGACGCGGAAGCCGATATAGTCCGATCATTGTCCTTTTGTCCTTTTATTTCAACAACCGTACAACACAAAAACACTCATAAGCCATTGAAAACAACAAACAAAGACATCCGCTCGATACGCGTTGTCCGCTATGAGTTCGAATGTCCCAAGCATAATCCATAAAGCCTTCGGCAATGAGTAATCCAAGTCGGAAGTGGAATTCGCATATACAGCCGGCGGTCGAGCAGCCACGCGATTGTCCAGCTTGACAATATAACGACCGACAGCCTGTGACTCAAGAACGTGAGTTTATGTAGTCTGATCTTTCATGAGCCACAGCTGTCGGTAATCTTGGGAAGCAGCGTGACTGCTATCGAGGGGGGCGTGGCAGGGTGGATCTCTGACAGCTACAGACAGGGGCGTGGCAGGGTGAATCCCTGACAGCTACAGAGGGGGGCGTGGCAGGGTGAATCCCTGACACCTTGTTTGATGATACAGTTTATGATTTTATTAACAATACCAGATAACTGAAATAAAAATATATCTCAGAAGAGCACGAACCTTGGGCTTATGTTAACAGGTTCCAGAAAGAGTAGTCTGGTGGGATTTATTTATTTATTTATTTTATTTTATTTTATTTATTTTTTGTTAATTGCTTTTTTGCTGAAATTATTGTTACTAAAGATTGGTGTTTCTTTGAAGTACATTAACTCTGAGGTACATTAACAAGAAAAACACAATACACAGAATTGGTATGGATATATATATATATATATATATATATATATATATATATATATATATATATATATATATATATATATATATATATATATATATATATGAGACAAAAACTGCCAGCTTTTACCCAATAAATATTAGCTTGCACTTTACTTTTTACTTTTACCTATACCGTTTTAAATGATTAACTTTACAATTTCATTTATTTGCTATTTGCAAATGGTATTTGGATGCTAAATGTTTTAGATTGTCTCTACACTTGTGCTCTGATAGTGACAATATTGTTAAGCCAACATAACCTAATATTATGTTTTATTATACAGATTATTATTTTGGTCGCAATTTGTAATAACACCGCTTGAACATGAAAATGAAATGAAAAGTCAGCAAAACCCTAGCGACACATGCACCTAGGGCAGAATTTGGAACCATCACTACAAATGAATACTCTGAAATCTACTCAGAGAGCGGGGTGAGGTTAAAAGAGGCCAGCAATATGATGAATTGGAACCGAAAAGCTGGCTAATAAACTCTTGCCTCTGATCTGCTTGACTGCAAAAGAAAAAACTTCAGGGACTGCTCTCCTCTACTTGCTTAGCTTTTTACTACCCTGAAGTGCCACGTCGGGGACATTTAACTTTAATTAATGCAGTCCGCTGACAGCTGATCCAGCATCTCTTTCTGTCTTTGCTCATCTCCTTGAGCAGTAGAGGGTGGCAGGTATACAGTAGGGAGCTCTAGCTTGCAGCTGTGACATGGTTGGATTCGGAGAAGATATCTCAACCACGGCTACTCCTGCCGCAGGGTGCATGTGGTCTTAACGACTTGATAAGGGCTGAAACAGGGTCACTATAGAAACAAGAGTTTCTGCAGTGTCACGCTTTTCACGATGTAAACCCTCGATGTAACACGAGTAAGCTATAAAATGGTTCAGTTTTGCCATTATAATTCAGTCCTACACCTGGAATATGGTAACACAAATGTGCAAGCAGGAAAGAGGGTACAGGCTTCAAGTGTAAGTGAAAGCATTCCCTGTTGCAAGTCTATTATGCATTCAGCGGCGCATTTAAAGAGTTTGAGTGTACACCTTAGGTGCCTTTATTTGACGTCTTTGTTCGTTTCTCATTAGCGAGAGGCGGCAGAGGAGTTTCTGGGGTAATGAGCATTTTGTCATGTATTATACCGGTTTGCATTGAAGAAAGAGATACTACAGGAATACACTGATTTTTAGCCTTTAAACATGAAAAGTTAAAAATATGAGTCATGCACATAATTAATGTGGGGGAAAAAAACACTTATTTACAATTCAAGAGTGGACACTTTACACAGATATAAGATTTCACAGTGGGGAAAAAAAAGAACATTTTCACTTGAACATAACTCAATTTTTTTTTCTATTATTAGCTGATTCATGTGTGTTGATGCAAAGAAAAAAAAAAAGGCTGTTTGTGTCCGCTGCTCTGAGTTTTCTTGTTTACTGATTAGCCTTTTAGCCTTGTGGACAATTTCCCCAATCGTCCCTGTTGATACACTTATTTTAGCCATTTCCTCATCTCAGTAATGATCAATACCCACGACCCCGAAGGCCAATGCTCATTTTATCGTCCTGAGGTTTACAGATGGGAGTTGATACAGAATAAAAAATAGAAACAGGATAGGTGATGCCACAGCTATCTCTTTCTGGGAACCAGGAGAAAAGACAATTTGGCTGTGCTCTCAGGCTGGGAAAAGGGTGGCATAGCTTTTCCTCTCCAGCTGTCAGTCACTGGAAAATCGTTGAAGTCTGCATGCTTGTTATGGGGAAGAGGATTGAGGCCACATTAATGCTATCATGTGGTGTAGCATGTGGAAATGGAAGCATGCTAGTTTTTACGCTCCAGTTAGTAGTTAGCATGAGACGTGGTGGTGGAATGAGGAAGTGCAGGAAAGCGTAAGGAGAAAGAGGTTGGCAAAACAGAAATGGGATCGACAGAGTGATGTGAAAAGTAGGCAGAAGTACAAGGAGATGCGGCAGCAGGTAAAAAGTGATGTGGCGAAAGCTAAGGAAAAGGCATATGAGGAGCTGTATGAGAATATGGACACTAAGGAAGGAAAAAAGGATTTTTACAGATTGGCCAGGCAGAGGGACCGAGCTGGGAAGGAGTAAGAGCAATAAAGGATGGAGATGGAAATGACTAGTGAGGAGAATGTGTTGAGAAGGTGGAGGAAGTATTTTGAGCAGCTGATGAATGAGGAAAATAAACGAGGGAGAAGGTTGGAAAGCGTGAAGATGGTGAAGTAGGAGGTGGATAGGATTAGTAAGGAGAAAGTGATTAAGAGGATGAGTGAAAAGTCGGTTGGACCAGATGACATACCAGCAGAAGCGTGGAGATGTTTAGGAGAGATGGCAGTGGAGTTTTTAACCAGGCTGTTCAACAAGATATTTGTAGGTGAGAGGATGCCTGAGGAATGGAGAAGGAGTGTGCTGGTACTGATCTTTAAGAATAAGGGAGATGTGCAGACCTGCAATAACTAGAGGGGAATTAAGTTATTCAGTCACACCATGAAGTTATGGAAGAGAGTACTGGAAGCCAGGCTGAGGGAAGAGATGACATCTGTGAGCAACAGTACGGTTTCATGTCGAGGAAGAGCAGCACAGACGCCTTATTTGCTTTGAGAATGTTGATGGAGAAGTATAGAGAAGGTCAGCAAGAGTGAAAGGGAACGTTTATAGGACTGTTGTGAGACCTGCAATGTTGTATGGTTTAGAGACAGTGGCATTGACTAAGCTAAGCTAAGAAACATGTTAAGCAAAGAAACATGTTGTCTATATCTGATGTAGAGAAGCTCATCCATGCATTCATGACCTCCAGACTAGACTATTGTAATGCATTACTAGGTGAATGTCCTGCATCATTAATAAACAAGCGACAGTTTGTCCAGAATGCAGCAGCCAGAGTTCTCACAAGGTTGAGAGAATATGACCATATAACCCCAATCTTATCATCCCTACACTGCCTACCTGTGCAACTACTACTACTTAATTACAAAACACATGGTTTGGCTCCCCACATCTATCCAGTCTTCTAACAACATACAATCCGTCATGCTCTTTGAGATCCCAAAACTCTGGACTTCTAGTAGATCCCAGAATAGCAAAGTCCACTAAAGGTGGTAGAGCATTCTCACATTTAGCTCCTAAACTGTGGAATAGTCTTCCTGACAGTGTTCTGGACTCAGACACACTCGCCCAGTTTAAGCAAGTCACATAACACACATCACATCATAACCTTGTCCTCCAGTACATCTGATCACATGCACATTATCAACTTGTGCTTGTTAATATTATGAACAGCAGCTACGCTAATTCATCTCCACTGCTTCTCTATCTTTACCCATCCCGAGCCATCCTGAAGTTGCGCCAGCTCCAGTCGCGTCCCACCTCATGAAGATTGTGGACTTTTAGAGAAGTAGATGACGACCCCGCAAACATCCCGAACCATCTAGAGACGTACCAGCGCCATTTGGATTCCACCTCATGTAGAGTTTGAACATTGGACCTCTTTGAGTGTTTAAAGGCTCTGGCATGGAGAAGCTGGTGTTGGATCTGTGATGATCGCAAATGTTGAGCTATTTTATGAGTTGCTCAGTAGCTCCTGATTCCATAACCTCAAATCACTGTATAAGACTGTAGAAAGAACATTACTCATAATCTTAGATTCCAGTGCTCATGATAGTTCTCACTCTTCAGTGTTTTGTATTGTTTTAAAGATTTATAACTCACACTCTTGATATCACCCAAATGAGTCTGGTTCCTCTCAAGGTTTCTTCCTCATAACATCTGAGAGAGTTTTTCCCTGCCACAGTCACCGTAGCTTGCTCATCAGGGATAAACACACATTGCTCACCTTAACTCAAATTCTGTAAAGCTGCTTTAAGACAATGTATGGTTTAAATGGCTTGACTTGAGTAAAAGAACAGGAGGTGGAACTGGAGGTAGCAGAGCTGAAGATGTTGAGGTTTTCGTTGGGAGCGACGAGGATGGAAAGGACTAGAAATAAGCTTATTAGAGGGTCAGCGCATGTAGGATATTTTGGAGACAAATCTCAAGAGGCCCGCTTGAGATGGTTTGGACATGTGCAGAGGAGGGACATGGGGTATATCAGTAGGAGAATGCTGAGGATGAAGCCACCAGGAAGAAGGAAAAGAGGAAGACCAAGGAGGAGGTTTATAGATGTGGTGAGGGAAGACATGCAGGTTGTTGGTTTGAAAGAGGCAGATGTAGAGGACAGGGGGTATGGAGAGGGATGATCCGCTGTTGAAAGAAGAAGAAGTTAGTAATTAGCATGTGAATGGAGAGAGATAGGAAAGATGTTTGCCTTTTGATCAAAAGGTCAAGAATTCAAATCCCAGCATTACCAAGTCCGCATTGGTGTCATTTGGATTGTGACTGTAAGTAACTCAGGATAAGGCCAAGTTTTAGTAATGTAAAGAGAGCTACTATGTTCTGTACCAAATTTCAACACTCTAATAGTTAAGTAAAGTAATTTATTAGTTCACAGCAAGATTCACAAGGTGGAATTAAATATAATATACAATAAATATTATATAATATAATCCATTGTGGATCACATGCACACATCAAAATGCACTTTGTACAGCAAAGCCAAGAAATGCTTAACTAACTTCAAAGAAAGGCTATGCAGCAGTTATTCTCTCATATTTATTAATTAATGGGATTTATTCTTTCGTATTTATTTAACTGGCATGATTGCACGTTTGTTTATTGTTTGTTTCAGCCTTTATCATTTTCAAATATAATCACATTCAAAGCCAAATTCGATTGTAATAGTAAACTTTAATAATGTTTTTAATTCTTAGGGGTTTTTTTTATCTGTTTTTGGATACATCCTGTTTTAATACCTGCATGCATAATAACACACTGTTTTTGGGCAACTCCAAAAAAAATTAATTAATGCATTTGATAGAATGCAAGCCAGCAAAAGTTTACTTCAACAGGCGTTTTCATGATCATTCACCTGCAGCTGGAGAAAGCTGCTGGTTTGGGGATTTAGCCTTCAGGGTTGGCTTTGCTATAACACCCTTAATTTACCATAAAGGAGGAAAAACATCCCAGTTCTAAATACAATCCTTCATAAGGAGCTGTACTGCAAGCTTCAGGGTGTTAAATGTTTAGTCTCAGACCGCCCTCTGTTGGCCATGATTGAAAACACGATTTCATGTCGTTTTAGAATTTCACTGTAAGCTTCGTCTTCTAATATATATATATATATATATATATATATATATATATATATATATATATATATATATATACATAGAGGTGCAATTTCTCCAAACTGTGTATCAAAGCAGGTGTGCAGGTGTTGCCCTTATCCAGAGCAACTTACATCTAAGCAGTTGAGGGTTGAGAGAACAAACTCCAAGACCCCAACCAGTCTGGGTTTAAAGCACTGAAAAACGACATGCTGCTAAATCAGCCAAGCTGTTACCTGTCCTCATCCTTGTAGTAAGCATCCTCCTAGTAAGCATCCACCTGTGCATTTTATATGATCAACCAGAAGACTCTCTTGTTAACCCTCAAAAGACTTGGTATCAGTAGAGCAGCATAGGGATGTTTGCTTCCAACCTAAAAGGTCACTCATACCAGGTAACATGGAGGGGGGTCTACATCTGGCCCACACATACTTTCCACTGGCACCCCACAAGGCTCAGTACTTGGTCCTCTCCTTTTCTCCCTCTATACCCACTCTCTTGTTGAAGTCATATTCAAACATGGGTTTTCTTACCACTGCTATGCTGAAGACACTTATCTTCTCCTTCCCTCCCTCAGCTACCACAGCTTCTGCTTGGATATCAGCATGTCTGGCGGACATATCATTGTGGATGAGTGCTCATCAACTGAAATTCCAACAACCTCAGCAAAACTAAACGTTTGGTAATTCCAGCTGATTGATCTCCAGCTCTCAACTCTCTGATCTCCCCTTCAGCCACCACTCGCAACCTTGTGGTAACTATGGACAATAAACTGCCCTTTTCCTCACAAGCTGCTAATATGACTTGCTCTTTTTTTTTTTTTTCTAGAATATCAGAAGGATTCAACCATTTCTGTCCACACAGGCTGCTCAGATGCTTGCTCAGTCTCTTGTCATTTCGAGACTGGACTACTCCAACTCTCTGCTAGCAGGTCTGCCTCTGAACGCAATTCATCCACTGCAAATGATCCAAAACGCAGCTGCGTGACTTGTGTTCAGCCTGCCCAAGTTCTCCCATATCAGCCCACTGCTGCGCTCCCTCCACTGGCTTCCTGTGGCCGATTTATTCATTGATAGGGACTCAAAAGCACTTTTGTACTTCGCTCTGGATAAGGGCGTCTGCTAAATGCCGTAAATGTAAACGCATGACCGATAATTGTTCATTTGCATTGACAAAGCACAAAGTAGAAAATAAGGAAAATGCAAAAATAAATAAATCAATAAATAAAAACCCTGACATTAAAAAGGACAAAAATTACTACTCAAATAAAAAAAATTGACTATGTATATTAGTGTACAGAATCATTACAAAAAGAATGTTTTACAAAAGAAAGTTAATAAAAGGATAGATATGTATGATATATGCAGTAAGTATTTTTTGTATGTTTATTGCAAGTGATTTTATTCCCCTACCTTTTGTTTTGCTAACAAATGTCAAACCTATATGCATAAATCAATATAACTGTGCTTATAATTCTTTTTAAGTTGTATAGTCGTAATTGTCAACCTTCATAGAACATGAAATACGATGTGTTAAATTAGCCATAAAATACTGTAAATTATGTAATCAAAGGGTGATTAATTCCAGGTTAATTACAACAACAGACACATCAGAAGTATATCTTTAATGTACAATTAAAAAAGGAACATCACCAATAAAGTTGTAAAACATATAAAAATGACATTTACTTTGAAAGAAATCTAACTACATTTAAGGAATTTGATTTAAACATTAAATACTTTAATTAATAACTGAGAACTTAATCATGAGTATAGCTTTAATAGTTTATGAATATGAGCTGCTTTGAAATGTTCAGATGTCCAAAAAAAAGCTAGTTGACCATCTTCTCAGATAAGAGGTTTATAATACGGAAATTATTGACTAAATGTGGAATGGGGGATGTATGAATCTAATAGTCATGTCCCTTTACTTTGGGAAAAGAAAATTATGCTGGTGATTCCTGATCCACTCTTTCTTCATAAACTGCTGAGTAGAACCATTTAAAGGTGGAATTTCTCCTCAGTCATGGCTTCATCAGTGCATGGACGCACCCCTGTATAATGGAGTGCAAGTCCATTTGCCTGAGGCTTGGTGTGTGAGGTAGTAGTGGTTGTAGCTCTCTGTTGACTGATAAAGGCAATCAGCCCGTTGTGGCGTGGCCTCTGCTTTATATCCTTCGTTTAATCACTTTCTAATTAAAATGTGGCTGAGATTGTCTTTTTTTGTGTGCAACAGCACACTGGAGGAAAGTGTGTTGATTGAAGCTTGTTGTCCAAGTGTGTTTTTTTTATATATATATATTTTTTTTTTTAAAGACTACATATAAATGTTTTTATCATTTCTATAAGTCAAGGTATGGACAAGTTTCAGATTCTGAGCTGAAAAACATTGTGTATGAATGAAGTAAAAATGAAGTATTTGTTGCATTTTGGCAAATGGTAATGACTTTGTTTTTATATCTCACATGAATAATACCAAGTGTAATTAAAATCCCAGGGTTTTTTATAGTAACAGTTGTTAATTGTTCTTCACCAAGAAGTATTTCTTCTACTGTGCCTTCATTCATCCTCCAAATAAGTCACTCAGTCATTTATCTTGGGATCGCTGCATTACAAATATCTTCTTTGAGATCATTTTTTTAAAGAAGGAGAGTTGATCAGTCAAAGAAGAAACAGGTTGAAGGGGGGAAATGTTAACATTCTCTTGCTTATCACGAAAACCGATAAAGGGGAGGACATAGAAACAATATTTACTGTTTACATATGGCTAGTGTGAAGTATTATATTTTTGTTAAGTTTGTTAAATAATATCTTAATTTTTTTGATAAAAGGTTAGGTTTAAAAAAAAAAAAAAAAAACAAGTCCAGTCCATTGTAGCTATTTTTAATATTAATAATAATATCTCAATATTCACCATATTCAATAACAATCTCCAAAATGCTAGTATTAGTGTTGGTATCAATGTTAATTATACTGGTATTGAAAGTACATGGTATCAGAGTGAAAAGAAAATGAATGATATTGCCTATCTCTAAATGATGAATGAACTGGAGAGAAGGAGAAAGAGAGAGAGAGAGAGAGAGAGAGAGAGAGAGAGAGAGAGAGAGAGAGAGAGAGAGAGAGAGAGAGAGATAGAGAGGTAGGGGGGTCGACTGTGAAGCCCTCCCACTGAGAACACTGATAGCAGACACAGAGACTCTTCTCTGTTGTTCTCTTGCTATGTCTTTGTCACTCGCTCTTTCAAGACTATTCCAGACTATTGTGCAGAAGTTGAGGAAGAGGAGGCAATTACTAGCTGTGGATTGAATACAAATAATAAAAAATGATTCACTTTAGGTTGCTGACAATAACATGTTGTGTCTACATCACCTAACAGCAGTGTTGATTCTTTTTCACACAACAGCCAAATGTGTGGTTTTTTTTGTTTGTTTTTTTCAGCTCTATTTTCTTCCCAATATCACAAGCAGTAGATACTCCTAATGTCCTTAAACTACATTTGATGCTGTTACAGTTGCATATATTTTGCCATAAAGCATCATTGTATGTTGTAATAATGAGTGGTGTATTAACATTTGACTGTCTCTGCATGTGTGTGTGTGTGTGTGTGTGTGTGTGTGTGTGTGTGTGTGTATGTGTGTGTGTGTGTATGTGTGTGTGTGTGTGTGTGTGTGTGTGTGTGTGTGTGTGTGTGTGTGTGTGTGTGCGCTTGTTTGTAAATGGTTCTGATCAGTGGGTCAAAACTATATTATATTCCATTGCAACACTTCTATCGCTTTCAGCTCTTTAACACTTTTGTATTGTGTTCTGCCTCATTTGTGCGTCGTCTCAGGAAATAAAAATGCTTACCAAATGAAGAAACAAACAATTCTGAATTAGCGAATGATCTGTAGTGTCGTTATTACTGTCCTCTGATTTATCATCTTGTCGTATTCGGCCACTGTAGATAATGAAACTTTACTAAACCCACTCAGGGCGATCACACACTCGCTAATAATGGCCACTTCACTTAGCATGTTTGTTTACACAAAGGCTAATCAGCACATGAGGAATGAGGAGCACATGCTTTGTAGCTAGCTGCACTGTTTTGGCTTAGCACATGCCACTTGTGAAGGCTGACACGTAGCAAGGGCGTAAAGAAGGCTGCATTTAGGTGGAGAAACAGGTGCATAGACCATTGGCTAAAGATTGTAAACAGAAAAGTCTGTGATGGCATTACTGTTGCTTTCTACACAGCATTATTTGTTTAAAATGCAATAGATTACAGCATGAGTGCTATGAATCCATATAAGATGTGTTCAGCTAATCATTGGTTGGAAAATTTTTTACAAACCCTACAGTAGAAAAGGACATGAGAGCACACCAGGTCATTGTTTTTGCAAACAAAATGGACAGATGACATTCCTCACCATCAGCAAAGATGTTCCAACAGTCATTAAATATATTCAATCAGTCTTCCTGATGTGATATATATATAAATATTCTACCAAAGCTTTGTATTTATGCATACAGTAAATAGGGGTGGTTTTTAATACACACACACACACACACACACACACAAACACACACACACACAAGAATAACTCGCTAAATGACATTCTATGTGTAGAAATGCAAGGTTGATATATGACCCTAGGTTCTTACAGAGCAACACAGCTGCGATAAGGTTGAGTAATGGGACAGGTTACTGACAGCACTAACTGCTTCCTCTTCAAACATCTCTGGCACACACACACAAAATCTACCAACCCTTTTGAGAAACAAATTTCCTAGATCTGAGGCTGCTATTACAGAAGGTGGTGATAGCTCGGAAGGTAACAAATTCAAATCCCAGCACCACCAAGCTGCCACTGTTGGCCCTTGAGCAAGGCCCTTAACCCTCCACTGCTCAGCTGTAAGTCGCTCTGGATAATGGCATCTGCCAAATGCCATACATGTATATAAAAAAATAAATAAGTGTTTAATAGTGTACTACAGTACATCTCGTGATCTCTACTGAATGTTAAACAGATGAAGTGCATTTAGTAGGACACATTTACTGCCATCTATTGGGCGTTTTGTAAACTGCACATGCTGCACATGAAAATATGTTCAACATTTTCCTTATAATTAAAATTTTCTTTTTTTGCATAAATTATTAAAACAACATGCTTTGAATATTACACCTGATTATAAGCTTCAATGGGAGATCAGTGGGTTGGGCCAATTTATAGATCCCAGTCAAAGATCAAAAGAATTTTAAAACGATATGATGCTGTGTAGCACCAAAGATAAATAAATCGCCATAAATAACATTCTAATGGCCTAAAAATGGCCAAACTGTAAGCTCATGCTTGAGGTATGGTCTACATCATGGCTAATCTTGAGTCACGGCTTTGTTCTGATGGGCAGATAAACACGATCTTTCCAAGGTTTTATGCGGGCTTGATTACAGTGTAAGTGTTGGCCAACATTCAACCTTCACTCATTTGCATCACGGTAGTATACATAACACACAAGTGTCCTAGCTTTGTCTTGTTTTCAGATGATTAGTAATAATGAAATAAAAGTTTGACTTATTGAGTAATATCTTTTTATATAATTATTTCCTCCTGTTCTGTTTTAAACCACATATATAATATCCAACCTAAAGGATTCAGCACATGTAATGAAATTTCTAAGAAAGTATTTATACTTTTAGCAGTTTTATCAATCTGAGCTTTGAGTTCATACTGTGCTGAAGGCAGAAATGATTCCAAAAGCATCCTGTGCAAAGAATGAATGGTCTGCTTGTATGTGAGCGTTTGCAGATGGAACAAGGAGATTAAGCAGATAAGGATCGTTCGTGCCAATGACAAATGCACAAATGTAGTGTGTGGAGGAAAAACTGCATGCAGCTTCATTGGAGGTTCCATGGTATTTAGAATCATGGCCCAATTTTGATAACATTGAACCCTCCATACCTAGTTCTTGTGCTGCATTTTCATTTCTGGGCTGAAAGTGTGCTCAATTATAAATTGTTATTAGAAAGATGGTCTCATCAAGATTAGGGTTGGAGATGTGTTCTGGCAGGCAGACATGGATGAGTTCATCATCATACCATTGTGGACTGATCGTGATCAGAGAAGGCTGGTATTGGGCAATCACTGATTTTCTATATGGGATGAATCAGTGAATGAAGTGGAGGTGAAGCAGATGTTTACATACTGTGGATACGCCTGACAGTAAACTTTGGGTTAAAAATGCAATTTCTATTTTGAAGAAAATCTCATTTAAAATGTTTGTGTAAGTGAACAAATGTTTCGGCTAGAAAATAAAAAACAGGCTGATATTTTGTAGCCTGGTGTCTTTAAAACTAATCCTTTAAAGAATATATGAATAAGGATGTATAATCGTATTAAATGGTTATGGTTCAGTCCTGATTTTTAATTCACTTTTTTACCTTTTTGGCTTTTTTCTTATGGCCACTATCCATTTTGTGATGCTCACAAAAAAAAAAAAATTAGATATTTGAATGCATATATATTGGAATATACTTTACTCATATGAATTCATAACAGTGCCAATAATTGTATTGCACCCACATATTGAAGAAGCGAATCTTTCAGAGGAAACTGGGTTATGTTTGAAATTTTTTAATATTCATGAGTGCTGAGTATTTTTGCGATTTTTGGGATTTTTTTCATTTATCAAAAGATAATTTGTCACAACCATAAACTTTATTTCGGTTTCTCCCATCAGGGGGCGCCACAGAGGATCATCCGCATGTTTGATTTGGCACATGTTTTTACGCCGGATGCCCTTCCTAACGCAACCCAACCTATTTACCCAACCATCCCCGGCTTGGGACCGGCACTAAGGCTTGTGCAACCCTATTGGCTGGGGCTGGTTCCCTGACCGGGGATCGAACCCGAGCCACAGCGGTGAGAGCGCCGCATCCTAACCACTAGACCACCAGGGGATCTAATTTGTCACAACCATATTTGCTCATATTTACCAAGCGTACCAATAATAGTAGAGGGTGCTGCATCTGTCGCTAAGCTAATAGACTTGCATCGCTCTTTAATGGTAAATCCCTCTAGGAAAAATAATGTGAAATCATTGAGGTCACATTAAAAAACAAGTTTCTGTTGTCATCACAGCTATAATAAGGACATACAGTAGCAGTTGTCATTTTGCTATACTTTTGCACCTGTTTGGATTTTTCCCTTCCTCCTCTTCACACTTTTTTCAGCACGTCATACCAATTTGGGCTCATGCGCTTTCGTAGTGTTAATCTGAAGGGCGACACAAATGGTTCCCACCTGCACATTGTTTGTCTGGTATCCCCACTCCAGGGACACCTGTCTGTCAAAATACCTAAGTTTTAAATTGTGTAGAAACAACTGGTCTTGTTTACAACCAATAAAGAGGAACAGTTTGGATAAGCTCAGACTCTCAAAACGTGACATTGGACTAAGAGCATCAGTCAGCGGCATTTCATTTCTAGTGGCTACAGGCATCCTCATTACCCATACCATCACTGGGAGGAATAGGCATAGCTTTAAACATGTTTGTACAATAGAGCAGGTTGTAAACTGTTGTCCTTCAAATGCACGGAGCTGCTCAGCCTTCAGAAGAGCTAAAGTGACAGGCTTTACACACATCACCAGACAAGCGTCTCGTTTTGCCTGTTGCAGTAAAGTGATAGGACTTCGCTGTGAACTTGCCGGATTAAATTGGGAAGAAATTGCTCAGAAAAACAACAATAAAAAAAAAGATAAAGCCTTTGTGTGAGACTTGTGGACATGCCTGAACAGAGGTCTGGCTGTCTAATTGTAGCAGAGAGATTGCATGCTCGGAGCCTGACATTGATCGATGAAAAACAGGTGCCACGAGTCACTCGGCCAGGTACAGTAAATCATCTGCAAAAATCCATGAAAGGCAATTATAGATGCTCACACATGACAAACACTTCAATGTCAGCGGACATTCGGGTGAACTAGCTGTAATGGCTTGGAAAAAGAAAGCCGAAGTAATGAATGTTGTACACATAGGACACATACGACGCGTTCGGTTGGACCTATATCATGAGCGATGAACAGTATAGACGACGTAGACCTGCAAGAATGCTCTGGAGCAGTTACATAGTAATATTTTAGTTAATCAAAGTCTTGTACCTTTTATAAATCTACAACGTTATAACAAGCAGAATACTAATATAGTAAATGTACAGTAAATGAATTAATAGCACTAATATATTTAATGTCTAATTACGATTATGATATTACTCTTTTTAAATTCACATTTCTGGTCTTATAAACTGCTTTATATGGATCTCTAGTTCTGGAGACACCTAGGGTCAAGGAATTTTTATTTTAGAGGGCGTTTTGCATTGTTTTATATCGTTGTCTCATTGCACACGTGTCCATATAGGATATTTTAAATGATTATATAGAAGAGCAAATCTAAATGTAAAAGGGATTGTGTGGTTGTGGAGATTTGAGTAAAGTCAAGTAATAATGTAGGTGAGGTGAGGAGGCCTGGGCTACATTCAACATTCAAATTCATCCTAAAGGTGTTCAGTAGGGTTGAGTTTAGGGCTCTATAGCAGACTATTCGAGATCCACTTATAAGGCATATCTTCATGGAATATATACATATATATACACACATATATCGGTCATAAGGCATTGATTGATTCGTTTTCTGTTACAGCAGCTCTGGCTATAATACTAATTATTTTAGTAAATATATAGTAATTCCTCTGTAATTCCTATAGGATTATACTAATGAACTCATTCTAATGTGTTTCAACAGTAACAGTTAATTCACAGAGCCTTTTGTACATAATTGCTAATAGTTTACTGTATCGAGATGTTCAGTAAATATTGATGGACACGTCACTGTTTTGTAACAGTCAGTAAGTAGCTATAACGATATAATCGGTGCAGTGAATCCACCAAAAACAAGCATAGGTTTAAAAAGGATTTCAAGCAGAACCCATGTTTAATGCTTGAAACGTTTTTATTGTATATTTTTTTATTTTGTTCAAATCTGGTAAAAAAAATAAATATATATATAATTTTGGTCAAAAAAAGTCTTACATTAGTCATTGGAAACCTCTGGAGATTGGTACCAAGGAGATCTGAGAGCTGTAGTTCTTTCTCTATGTGAGCTACACATGCTCCTGAGAGCCCAGTGATTCTATCACCTTTCGCTCTCCAGACCGGTCTGTTTCATTCTGATGCCCTGATGGAGTAATTATTTGGACTATACTCGCTACTGCTGAGGATGTTTTCACATGGACAGATGTGCAATCAGCAATAAGTGCTGTCTTTAGTTCTATAGTCGCGTAGGACTACCACTTCCACAAACTTTCCACAATCTCAATCTGTGGCAATTGATAACCTAAATAATGAGAAATGAATGAATGAATAGTTGGTGTTGCCCAGATGATTATGGGTTCCTCGTTTTAAAGTTTTTCCCCCCACATCATCTCATAGAGTTTTTATTTCAGTTTATTTGTATATGACTATTAACAATGGAAATAAATGTATAGCAAATATACATTTTATATTTGTTTAAAGTTGATCCCAAACCAGTGGTGACAGTGGCAAAAAAAAAACCCACACCTCCCTAAGAAGGTATGAGGAAGAAACCTTGTGAAAAGGACCAGACTCAAAAGAGAACCCATCCTCATCTGTGGGAATGTTTCCTTCCCACCGTCTCCTCTGAATTGCTCATTGGGGATAAAGTTGAAAAAAAACAACAACAACAATTAACTATGAATATAAAATGTATGTATTCTGTAAACCTGTGCAAGTAATTAAACTTATTTAAACGTGACAAGATCACTATTTTTATTGTAATCAACATGACTATTGCTATTTATGTAGAACAACAACTGTCATTGGGTTCCATAATGCAGATAGACACAGCTGCCCAATCAAGCTAATATAACTCGACATCTGTCTTATGATGACCTGATTCTGATGTGATTGTCAGACAAGAGCTTCCCATATACAAGAGTGTTAAAAAAAGCTGGGGGGGGGGGGGGTGTTGAAGGGAGTTAATGCTTCACTGAGGATAAACAAAAAGTGAGTGTCTGAAGTGTGTGCATCAACCAGCCACAAGGAGGAAGCACATCTACAGTACAAAGATTTAATGCTCCTCTGCAGCTCTGCATTCTGTGTACATGCTGCATTACTCATGAGCAGGAGATTGATATTCAAAATCAAAAGTATAAACCCTTCACATATATATATATATATATATATATATATATATATATATATATATAAATATATACGCATAGATTCCAAGCTTCCTGTATCATTCATTGTTAATGTTTTTATCTATGATAAATTTACGTTTGTGTACAGTTTCCTATTCACATCACACTTAGACTTGGCTGTAAGATGTGACAAAATGGGGCCCGGGGTCATGTATACTTTGTCTCATTTACACTAGATGGCAGTAAATTTTAAGAGGTAGTCCATAAACATGTCGCTACGCACAATCGGACTGCATTCATCCTTGAAGTCGCACAAGGCGGCATTCCATGCGAGGAGTAAACAAATGCATTATTTAGTCCACTGCCGAACGAGGCGTCCTTGCTATCACGACATCCTTTCAAATAGAAGAGCTGTAAGATAATAACTCACACATGATAACTGCTTCACGATGATCAGGTTTACAGAGAGACCCGGGCCCTCAAGGAACACTGGGAGCTACGAAGCCGGGATTGTACTATGAGGACGCCTTTACATTTTGGCTTCGAGTTTGCATTGATTAGTAAAATTATGCATGCTGGATTCTGTTCTCTAGATTTCCATACACAGCTGGAATTGCTTGCCAGCACTCCCAGAGTATGACACACACACACACACACACACACACACACACACACACACACACACACACACACACACACACACATACACACAAACACACAAACACATCCTGATAACAACTTCTTTCAGGTGGTTCACCGTCACAGTGATTGAATTGGTATGGTTGTTAAGGCAGTGTTAAGGATGAAAATAAGGGTTTTAGGTAAGTGTAGTGGAAACCAAGTGTAAATAGCTGTGGATAGGAATAGAATAGAATAGAATAGAATAGAATAGAATAGAATAGAATAGAATGCTGAGCTGAGGTTAGTGATGAAAAGTATATGCATGCATGTATGTATGTATATATAAATAAATAAATAAATATATATATATATATATATATATATATATATATATATATATATATATATATATATATATATATATATATATATATAAATGTAGTAAATAAAGGCACTATCCAGAGTGTATTATCACTGAGCCCTTCATTTGTCTGTGCATTTGGACAGGGTGCATTCTGTCTTTCTCTAGCTCCCCCTCCTTCTTCTCTCTTCCTTTCTCTATCTCTCCTCCCCTCCCTCTCCTCCTCCTCCTCTCTCTCTCTCTCTCTCTCTCTCTCTCTCTCTCTCTCTCTCTCTCTCTCTCTCTCTCTCTCTCTCTCTCTCTCTCTCTCTCTCTCTCTCCCTTATTGTTTCACAGTCTCTCTCTCTCTCACATCAGGGATTTTCTTCCCCTACAGTCCAAGCCTGGCGCTGACAATGTGGACACCGGACAGGAATATTGCACCCAATTCCGGCTTTGTTTGATCCGCGCGCGTGCCACTCCGCAAAAAAATAAATAAATAACCCAGGTAAGAGCGCAACCTATCCCTCCTTCTCTCCTCTCCTCCTTTCCTCTTATCTTCTCCTTTCCTCTGTTCCTCAACCCCGAGCACTGAAACCGATCAACGCAAAACGTGTTAGACTTCCGTAAGGTGAACCCTTTTATTGCATCTTGATGCTTAACTTTGAAGCGCGAGACTTCGGCGTGAACGCACAGATGTTTCCGCGTGCTCAAAAAAAAAAAAGCAGGTATTTTCTCTTAACAGGTTAAAGGGATGTGTCGCTTCAAAACCCACGCAGGGACCAACATCCTCAATCATGGCATTAACCGGGTGCGTAGTGCACACATAAAGCCCACGCCAGGCTGCCCGGAGCGCGAGCTGCGATTTTAGTCGTTCCCCCTCCTACTGCGCGCATGCGGCACAAAGAGCACGCGCTCAACCGGGTAGATTTGGAGTAGCGAGCTGGTCCAAACGAACTCTTATTTACAGTATTGCATTCTCTTATTAGCGTTTGTTTCCAACAATAATGCATGCACTGTTTTCTTTCATTTCTCATTGATAACTGGATCATTATGAATGTTGACTTATCAGTGTTAACCTAACACTTTTACGCAAATTCTTCTCTTTCAAATAAATACACACATAAAAGACGCATTGCATTCATCGTCACTACACAACTTAGATTATGCTTCACAACCTGGCCACAAGCAAACCTGATTATCAGTAGATGCACAAACAAACAACACAATGCATTGCAATTAACTCATTAGAACAGCCTGGAGAATTCAACTCCATTAGAAAGTGCTTCAAATTTGCAGCAAAACAGCATTGTGTGTGTGTGTGTGTGTGTGTGTGAGTGTGAGAGAGAGAGAAGCATTATTTCTGAACATCTAATTAGATCATGCTCCATGGGTTGTTCAATTAATCACTAAGGCAAAGCAAAACTGATAAGCAATATGGAGTAAGCATTTATTATTGAGTGATGTTGAAATGTTCAGAAGGTACAAAAATAATCAATTTGTCATCACAAAGTTCGTGATTTAACTCACTGTTTCTTCTCATCAGGTTGAACGATTTAAACGGAGGTGTTCATAAATCGTCCCTCGGTATTAGTGTATGTACGCGTTTGTGTGTGTATAGGAATGAGAGGAGGAATATCAGACAGTTTTGACCTTGCCTAGCTTTTAACTGGTCCTTATGAGGATTTCTTTTTTAAACAAAAAAAGGAGGCTTTGATTTATAATTAAATAAATGAGCAAAATACGAGCCAAACATTTTCATTGCTGGTTGCTGAGGTTTAATTGTAGGTTTAGACTGAGGTGTATGAATAGCTTTAATTAGCTGTGATGAGTATGTCAGAGGAAGGTCGTCACAAGGATAGTTAGACAAAAGTGTGTGTGTGTGTGTGTGTGTGTGTGTGTGTGTGTGTGTGTGTGTGTGTGTGTGTGTGTGTGTGTGAGAGAAAAAAAAAGAGAGAAAGAGTGGTACATTATGTCTGAAGACCTAATTACAGATAGGTATATAACAATGGGTTGCTTTAATTAATCACTAAAGCAAAAAAAAAAAAAAAAAAGATTGTGAAGCACAACTGATTAGCCACCATGTAGAACCACCTTTTTTTTCAAATTGGTCAAATTAGGAAGCATACAAACAAAGTTAGTGTTGTAAATAGGTTACTAATAGCTAGTGATTTGAACCACCTTCCTGATTAGATTCTTCGGAAAAACCTCATGTAAATACATCGCGCTACGTCTTAGTTTCATCGGTTGCTTTGGCGCAAATCCACAAAATTAAATACGCTACAATTTCAGACATGGTCTGTTCACTTCAAGTATTTTACATGAGTCCACTTGGCTTCTTTAACTAATATCCTAGTCATTGCTAATAACACAGCCACATAATACTGTAGTTGAGACTTGAAAGCTTTGTTTGTTCTTCTGTCAGTTTTAATGGTCCATCACAGACTCAACCCTCAATATATGTCCCAGTTGGACAGCTGGTCACGGGTGCATTACTTATCATCTTGATCCTGGTCACTTAATTGGATTACGCCACACTGCTTCTAAAATTGATTACCCAGACACCACCCTCACTGTCAACACAAGCACACTGATTTGTACCAAAACCGATTAGCAACGTTGAATCAGCACTTTTATTTTTGTGTATACACTCATTTGAGCAATCTGAAGGGTCTTGTAATGTTAACGTTGGTCAGCATATTCGGCTTGGGGGCCGTTGCTATTGCATAATTACAGAGACACGCAGGAAACTCTCATATCAGCCACTTTCTTAATCAAGCTAAACGCGTATTTCCGGTGGAGCCGTAGTAAACAGATCACTGTGTTTAACGGAGCGCTAAATTGCGTTTTCATCGCGTCTTCTTGCTTTATCTAGACTGAGGATGTCAGTCTGAAATGTTGACGTGTTTGAATTGACTTTCATACGTGAAGCTTAAAATTTTATACAGCCGTTAACGTTGTTTTAATGATTAACCTGTTTACATATGAACACAGTTTGTGCTAGCTATTAGCTAGCTAGTGTAATCATGTACACTTTCCTTGAGGACATTGTTACTGCTAAAGAGACCAAATAGTTTAGAATAGAATGTTTTAAGCCTCTGTTTTCCAGAGGCTTTTACGTGTAATTAGCAGACTAATGGAGATCAATAATGTATATAGCTTCAAAATGGCAGCTAATGAAAGCTAAGCCCACACCCAGTCTAGCTTTAACAATAAATACAATCAAAACAGCTTAGCAAGTATTACTTATATTAAATAATAAAACATTAGCCAAGTGTACTCCGTTTTTTAGACACCATTTTGAAACTATTGAAATGATTTAGATAGCATGTTGTTTAGCTTCTTGGTAGCCAGTGCTATTTAACACATTAGCTTTACTCCATTGGTTTTACTACCATTTGTTAATTCATGCATGCATCTAAAGAAAAAAAAGATAACACTATAAAAATGCAGTGTGTATCTAAACAGGCTAATCATGAGACAGTGACGTCCCACTAGCATTAAGGAAGAAAAGGCACTTTGTGTAAATGGCATTTTTTCAGTAGGGGTAATTTTTTTAAAAGATAACTGCTCTTATTGTTGCTTTGACTCCAGTTGCAGTTTCAATTAAATATTGTGATTGCAGATTTATCCTGGGTCATGTTGTAGACAGAGGACTGAGAGCTTTTGAGAGTCTGGATCAGGGTTAGATTTGCTGTTAAATTGTATTTTTTATTTTTTTTTTATCATGTTTCCCCAGAGCTGCGTTATTTTGGTGGTCTAGTGGTTAAGATGCAGCGCTCTCACCGCTGCGACCCGGGTTCGATCCCCGGTCAGGGAACCATCCCCAGCCACTCTTAGTGCCGGTCCCAAGCCCGGATAAATTGGGGAGGGTTGCGTTAGGAAGGGCATCCAGCGTAAAACATGTGCCAAATCAAACGTGCGGAGGATCCGCTGTGGCGACCCCTAACGGAAGAAGCCGAAAGAAAGTATATGTATATCCTCCCAGTACACGAAGACTGCTAAGAACGACGCATGAAAGTAGCCTCAAAATGTCTCTGAACATCACTGCTCATTATTTGGATCAGCAGAAGCTCATACTTTCAAAAGACATGCTGTTGCAATCAGGTAGCGAAGGTGTAGCAAATCACATTAGCTCCGGCATCAGATTAAAAGCCGTGTCAGATTAAAAGAAGTGTAACTCTTCACTTAAAAAACACGTTTCTTTCACAAAACACAGGATTGTTTTTTTTATATATATATATATATAATTAAGGATTCAAGGCTAAGCATTTTTAAATATTTAGCTAATATATATATTTTTTTTTAAATCAGATCCATTGTCAAAAGGTATTATTTAGGTAGATTTATATTTCCAAAGGCATAAACATTGTAGATTTAAAAAGGAGTTAAAAACATTTTCTTAAAAACAATTTTCTTACAATTCTTCTACCTACTGAATGGTAACCTTCTTTCAGCTAGTTGGCAAAAGACAATGATTTTAAGTGTCCATTCCGCTAATATAATATATATATATATATATTGACTTAAATTCTTAATTTGTGATTGGTCAAAGTGTTGATAGATTTTCTATTTAAATAAAAAAAAATATCAAAACCAATGACAGGGTTATGTTGATGTGCTCGTTCTAATAAGTTATTGTTTCTATAGTAACAGCAAATACATATGGTGGACTAACACATGCGTAAGTGTGATTGAGAAGTTTTCTGTGATGAAAAGTTTTTTGGTTGCCGAAGTCCGAAGGTAAATACCGTAAGTGCCGAAATGGGAAAGTCTGCATGATGGACGACTTTTGAATTTTCAGAGATTAAAAAGAAAAGCTGGTAAAGGAATCAATGTGGTAACAGGACATCATATGTAACAATAGACAACAAGTGCAGCGCTGTTATTTAATAAATAGAAAAGTGTTCATGTTAGAAAATTGAACAAGAAGTATAAATATTGTAGGAAGTTCTCTTAAATATAACTTACTTCGTTTCACCCACTCATTGCTACATAGTTAACTGATTATTAACACAGGTTTAGTTTAAGCTAATACAGCTCATTTAATGCAGTGGTCCCCAACCCCCGTGCTGCGGACTGGCACCGGTCCGTGGGTCAATTGGTCCCGGGCCACACAGAAAGAATACATAACTTACATTATTTTCATTTGATTTATTATC